>NW_010249597.1:87961-96885 GCF_000690775.1 Eurypyga helias
CATAATTTTCTTCTGTGTTGCATGCACATGTCTGGGTTTCTGTATTGTATCTTCTTGTTGTCAGTTATCTGGGCACGTTGATCCATTTTGGTTGCACAAATCGCAGTCTCTATAACTGTTGGGCAGTGACAGTTTTATTGAAATTATATTGTCATTTAGTGTCTGTGTATATATGTTTGTCCAAAATCCTGCAGACAGACCAGCTATTTTTCTGCAGAGCTAAGCTTTAAAAAAAAAATTCCACTATTAATTTTCTAAGTTGATTTTGGACTCCTAATTAACTTTGGCTGCAGCATACAAGCTCCAGCAGATACTTCCTTTCTCAAAGCACGGGAGACCTATCCTTATATTCCCTACTGCTTTTGGACAGATACTAGCCCAGGAGAGTCGTTTTGCTTGTCTTTCTTGCTGGATTAGCAAAAGCAGAAATATTGCTTGTGCAGTATCTCTTGTATATAGAATGAGTAGCTCAGCTTTAGCATAGTACTACCTGAAGACTATTGCACAGAGAAAATGTTCCTTGAAGTGTTATTTCATCCCACAGCTTGAGAAACTCTGCGTGACCATTCATCATCTGATGATAGTCAGCCATGGATAAGGAAGTTTGTTACATAGACTGATAGATGTTGGGCAACTACTGTTTCCAAAAAGTCATATTCAGAGGTTCATACACTTAATATTCAAATACTTGGCATTTTCATGAGTAAAACTGGAGAAATTCCCAAGAGAATACTGAATAAATACCTTATGATCTGGTCCATTAACTTTGCTGGAGAGGTCAGTTCTAGAACTATTGGAAAATAGCATTTTGCCTGTATATAATTTGTTTTTCTTTCACTTAAAACTGAAAATGGGCAGGCTTTTTCCAAAGATGTTCAATTGTTAATCTAAATGATTTTAGTTTGTGTTGGAAATTGAAGTTCTCAGGTTTGAAGTTCTTACATTTACAATGTAAAGTTGAAAATTTCTACATAAAAAGACACTTTATGTGAAATAAATTATTTAAATGAACTCCTAATTTTCCAGTGAAAGCCCAATTATGTTGGAAAATTTTTAACCATTTTCTCAAGAGTAGAATCCTCAAGAGAAATGAAATATAGCTGGTATATTCTCACAGAATCATAAAACCCCTCCAAAGTTAGAGGACGCCTCAAGAGTTCACCTAATTTACTTCTAATAGTGTGCAATGCTACAGACAGAAAAGAAGATAATGGTTTAAACAATAGTAATGAGGAGTTTAAATTATTATTATCAATATATTTTAAACAAGCATTGATTTCCAAACCACTGGCAACTAATTGTTTCAGTGTAACCTCTAATGTGTGACTTTTCCCTGAGCCAGGCATGTGATTTATTCTGAATTACTATTTCTTTTATCTAATGCTCAGAGATTCCAGTTAGGAGCAGGGTCTTGTTGTGCTGAGGGATGTGTGGATACAGTATTTAGCAAGAAGCCCCATGCTGAAGGGCAGGTCATCTCAAGGAACCCATCTCAAAAGTCTTCATTGAGATCATACTTCTTCCTAGAAGATTGCCAAACAACTCTTAAATATGTTTTTGGGAGTAAATATCATGTTCTTTTTGAAAGGGTCAACATTTGTAATTTCAGTTTTACCAAAGATTGCACGCTATCGGTTGCACTTGCCAATGGGTAACATCCATAAATGTAAAATGTCAGTCTACAAATTACCAATCTTTTCCTGAAGTGCTGTGGTCTGTGAGCAGACAGGGTTTTGCTTTTTAAGCAAGAGGCGAGTAAGTGAGACGATGTTGTAGGAGGTAATTATGAAAACAAACCTCATGGCTGTGATTGCAGGAGCTGTTGTGATAAATACAGGTAAAAATTGCGAGTCTGAAAATAAAAATGCATTTATTCAACAGCTTTCTGTGGCCACAATGTAATTGAAAAGGGTGCTGAGATTTCATTACTGCCGAAAAGGTCTCCTCACTATGTGGAAATGCGGACATAAAGCACTAGGGGAGAGCTGAACATTAAAAACATTGACCTGCTTCCTTTGGCTCTTGATTAGTCTGGGGATGGGGAAGATCTGCACACCCATCTGGCAATCTCTTGTAAATATTGACTTCTAGGGAGCAATGCCATCCTTCCAGCTCACAGCGGCGCCTTCCCTTGTTACCCCCAGATTGTGGCATTTCAGATAATGGCTGCACACGCAAAGTTTCATCATTCCTTTAAAGAGCTCCAGATACTTTAGGCACAGCTCAGTTGCTAATCCAAAGTACCTAAGGCCATCCAAGGCACCTTGGGCATCTTGCCGGTCACTCAGCGATACCCGGTCGGGTATTGTCTGGGTCTCCTATAGGTCCCTTGTCATATCCCCTGGTTACCATGTGGATGCATCTCTAACTACGGAAGCTATGTATGTCTGGGCAACTAAAAGGTGCCCTTTGTGTCTCTGAGTCTGAAAGCACAGCTGCCATGCAGTGGTAGAGCCACAGGCAGTCAGCAATCAGCCTGTCTTTGGCACGTGAGCACCTCAAGAAACTCAGAGATGTTGTGGTGAAGCTTGTTCCGGTATCATCTTGGTGGAGGTACTCCAAAAAAACTAAAGGAATCCAGGACAAACTTTAATGGACTCCATGCCACTGACAAATATCTGGGGCTCTCCTTTAATGATGTTGGAAGCTGCAATGTTTTGCAGGAGATTGACCCTTCAGAGATGAACCTGTGTTTAACTGGTACCACTGGAAGAGCAGAAATCTGAAAAGAGAAATTAAAGGAAAATAGACCACTGGCTTCCCTAGCAGGGAAAGCAGCGCCATGAGCACAACTGGAAGATTGCAGGAGACAGGGAGGAAGAGGTGGGTGCATGCAGAAGAGCAAGGCCTTGCCTGCCATTCCTGTGGTTCCTGCAAAGGTCTAGCGAGCTCTCAGACCAACACCTTATTGCAAAAAGTGCAGAATTAAAGCCCATGGCCTCAAGTGCAGCTTTTGAAGTTTGTAAGCGGGAGGTGGAAATCAGAAAACAGTAACCACACTCAGCACAGACCGGCAGCTTATGTGGGAGGGGAGGTGCAGAGAGGGAGGGACACTCTTGTCTCTAATGTCAAGAACTACACCAAAGCTATTTCTCCTGAAGCTGGACTTCAGAAAGTGCTTGTGAAAGAGCAAGGAGAGGCTGTGCTTGTGGTGTGGCTCTCACTGGGCTGCCGTTGAGCCGCCCCTGAGGATGGCTGGCTGGAAAGGAAATTGTAACTGAGGACATGGCATTAGCCTTGAAACTGTTCCTTATGACTTGTATCCTTTCCCGCCTTCAGATGATACCTGTAAAACTTGGCACGCTAATAAGAATGGCGTTTGTCTGAGAAGCATTTGGAATTACAGATGCGAGCATCAGCAAACCGCGCTGGTGACCATGAGCTGTATCCCTTCTGCCCCAGCTGCCTGCCTTAAGCTTTACTTACTGTTGCTCCATTTGCCTGCCTACGGAGCGGCCTGGGGAGGGGCAGGTCAGCTGAAGTGCTCGCTGCTGTCCCGAATTTGGACGCAGAGGCTGTGATGGCACCGGTTAACCTCCGCCAGTAGGCAGCCTGAGCACGGCCACCAGCGCTAGCGACACAAAAGGGCCTGCTGCTTCTGCTACCTCTGCTCTCCAGGTGCTTGTGCAGCATTTGGAGTCCGGGTACACGTCGGCAGCACTTTGATGTTAGCCGTGAATATACAGGCGCAGGCTTGACTGAAGCCTTATTCTATCACCCTTTCCGTTACTTTATACAAACCTTTTAATAGCTGATGTGCTAAGGCTGGTGGTCGAAATAGGTCTGACTTTAGGCAAAAAGGCATTAGGAGAAAACTGAGAAAACATGGAATTTTACCACTGAAGCAGCCGGCAGCTGACTTGTCATGATCCCATTTACTAATGATAGCGCTAGGGGTAGTGACCTGCCTGAGGATATTTTTCCAATCCTTCCACCTTCCCCATGCTCCTACTCCCTCCTTCTGTTCAAAAAAGATGTTTTCTCACTGGATGCGGGTGCAAAACCTCTCCAGCAATACTCAGAACTTGCTGGGCATGTTTTTTGTTAAGTGCCAGGTGGTGAAATAAAAAAAGACAAGCGCACAGAGACTTTTTGTTACTGTGATTAATTTTCACGTTCTTATAACTCCTGATCCTGGCTGCATCCTGATGTGGAAGATTCAGCATTTAAATAGCATTCACGGGTAACTATTGATCAGGGGGCTGGGGGAGAAGTGCGTTTATTCCTCCTGGATTACTCCTTCTCCTGGTTTGTAATTATTTGTTTCCACTTCTAGTGGGCTTTGTTATTTAGTGTTTAAAACTAGTTTAATTAATCTCTTTGGTTGTTGTTGTTTTGAAAATGTGACAGACACTCATGAGATAGATAATGGATTGATAAAGAACACTTGAGGGGACCCTGGAGTGCTCATCATTTGCTAGGTAGGGTATGTTAAACATAATACTGGTAAGATCAAGCCCTCCAGGACAAAAAATGAAAGAGGCATTTAATTGGAACACTTAGCAATCACAAAACCAAGACAGAGGTTAAATTGTTTTGAGCAAGAGAAATTAATACATTAAAGGTTACATTTCCAACTGTGAGGCTGCAGAGCCAGGCTCTTATGCAGTGTCAGAATTACATAAGGCAGAAGAAATGGCTCTGAAATGATTGTGGAATCATTAACAAAAGCCAAGGCAGAGTAAGACATTTCCCAGCAGGAGGGTGTGAAGAAGAATAAAGACATGGAGAGAGCTCATTAAGAATGAATTGCAGACCATAAACATTTGAAACCACTAAGTGTGGAGTTCTATCTGTTATCTAATGACTCAGAAATTATAAAACTAGCAATGACTTTCAGAAAAGGAGTTGACTTTGCAGGAGGTTGTTTGCCATTATGAAAAAAAGGTAATTTTTTTTTCTAGTTGGGGAAAAAAAATAAAAATCCTTCATCTTTGTAAATCAGCACAATTTAAGCAACTTCAGCTATACCCCAGAGAGATTTCCTTCTGTATAATTACACATTGTCTCAGATTTAGTAACAAGGATGTTGAAATGGAGGAACTGCATAGAGGATGAAGGAAGAGACAAGAGGTTCATTTCTTACCGTCTGACTGCAAATGATTAACCTCTTCATCTTTGAAAAGATCTAGTAAGTGCTGAGATCTCCCTAATTAGTAGGAATTTCATTTTCTTCATTTTGATTAAGGTCTAGACCAGTCTTTGCCTCATAAACAAATGATAGTCAAAGAAACAAGGGTGAATTAAAGGCACTGACCAAACACTGTCTGTTTGGTTTATATGATGCAGCCTCAGCAGATCTACACAGAGCACCGAAGACGGCACAAGAAGCTTATTTTTTAATAATGATACATATGACACAACCATTGTGCCAAGCTACCAGGACATTCCTCCCATCTCCCAAAAATGGTATAGATTGTCTTCCTGTTTATACTGGAGAGGTATCCAAACTAAGCATCGTATGGGATGAGTTGAGGGAGAAATAGGACCAGAGGCAAACAAATGGGTTTAGAGGGCGGCATGAAGGAAATCCCCAAGGTGGGGGAAAGGAGTTGGAGGTTTGGGTAGCAGAAATGTAAGGAAAATGACCGTTACAGGTTGCTGATAGCTTATGGAAAGGTTGCAAAAGCAGATCAGTTTGGTCTACCCAAAATTAATTCAGTTTTTTTTTTTTTAAATCTTTCATCATGAAATAAAATGTCCTTGGTTAAACAAAACACCTCATTATCAGTATCTCTAACTTTTAATAATGCTTTGTTTAAGGTTTGGTCCATTCTGGCAGTAAAGCTTCAAGGGAAGCTTGTCATTCCTTATCTGTTAAGATTACAAAAACATCAAAGTAAAATTTTAACAAATGATCTTTTATTAAAAAAAAAAAAAAGATGAAATGGTGAAGTGCACACATTTATCCATGTCATGAATTCATGAGTTCTGTGGTTGACCTAAACTGGCATTTTGGGACAAATAAAAGTGGCAACCCAAAGTGCCATCCCTCTCGGGTGTGAAGACAGAGAAGGACAGGCTCCGGGATAAGGCAGGCAGGGAAGGTGGGACGACTGTAGAAATGTCAATAGTAGAATTAACTTCCGTACTGTAGGAGCAAAAATTTCTCATTTGCGGTGGATGCAGAGATAGCTAAATGCATGCAAGGTCCATTTAATGGATCCGGTTTATAAAATTGGCTGCTACTTTCTGACCAGCATTTATTTTGACGGCTGAATGACTTACGGTTCCAATTAAAAGCAGCTAGATGTCTAACTCGGAGACTGTGGCTATACAAAATAGCTCGCCTATGCACGGCTTTCATTTGTGCTCGTTTTTAAAAGTACGCACATCCAAACCGGAGTCAGAGCTGTGAGGAATTCAGGGGAGCCAAATTCACCTGCTTGTGGGCTGGACAAGCTGGGCTTTGCCCTCTCCTCCGAGAGGAGAGCTGACCCACCGCTGGCTGCACCCGCAGCTGTGAATGGGCTCGAGGCTGGAGGTGACATTGGGGTGTCAATCACAGCCCTGCTGCGTATCGGCCCGGACGGGAAATACCCTGTCTGCGGCAAGGACCTGGCACGAGGATTTTGCTGCCAGAGAGATCGCTCCCTGTGTCCTCCTGAAGCTGCTCACGTGCTGAGATGTCAGCAAACATTTTTCTGCTCCTAATACTTTGCTCCCCTTGGCAAGTACCACATCCACTTGTGTCATTAGGGAGACAGCCCCTCTTGCAGAGATGGGGGGGGGAGTGGGGGACGGGGGGAGCGGAAGGGCAGGGAGGAATTATATTAGTTTAAAACAGAGTCAGATACTGTGGGATAAATTCCGTCCCCTCTGAAAGGAGAGCTCTCCTGTTGTTTCCAGGAGACATGGCAAATTAAAACACCTGTCCTCGAAATGACTGGGACATACTGGGGGAAGGTGTGCGAGTAAAATGGCAACAGAAGCATCCGTCCTTTCCGGCATTGTCCATCAGCATGAAATAATCCTGTGGAAGTATTCCAAAAGCCGTGTGTTGTAAGGACCCATGTTAAGATCACGAAGTTCGGCTTGTCATTCAGACTTCAGAGCAGAGCTTGTTTGTGAACAGAGGAGGAGAAGGTCTGGAATTCATAAGAACGGGAGGGGGAAAAAAAAAGAAATGACCCTGAAATTTCTTTAATAAATAACCGGGATTGAGCAGCTCCGGCAGGCAGACCAGAAGCGACAGTGAAATGTAACGTATCACTCAGGACACTGTCAGGCTTTTCCCTCCTGCTGCTGCTTGAGGATCTCTAGATGCTGCGGGAAGGGGTTTATTGTGGTGCAGATTTGCTGCAGAGTGTGCAGCGTGCTGCAATAGCAGCGATATTTCCGACGGTCTTCGCTGCAATGCCATGTACTGTATGTACTTAGCTGAAATCAATGGGACATGTAAATGAGAATAGGCAGAATCCCTTCTACTGCGAGGAACAAAGCATCCGTGCTATCCTAAGCAAATAAAAGGATCAGCTCGTGCAGGATACACAAAGAGCTGTGACCGCACTGTACCATGAGGGGTCTGTTGTGAAGTTGAATATCTGTAATTTCCGAGTGGTTTGGGCAGGGCGAGGGTAACTTAATACAAAGCCAGTGAGATCTTTGCAAGCTTCTAGCAGTGAATATTAGGGAAAAGGCATAAAACAGAGGTTTGATGAAAACCTCTGTGATAGGAAAGCAAAATCTTTAATGGGAGGGAAGAAAAGAAAGGTTGCATATATGCAACTACTGAATAAACAAATTATATGTCGAGCCTAAATGATTAATTGCCCTGAAGAAATATATGGAACAGGCCAAACTGGAGAGAAAAGAAAAAGCATATTTCAAGGACAAGACAAAACCAGATCCTAAAAGAACTGTGGTTTTCAGAAATCCTCCCCTTGAAATAAATGTCCTCCTAAACACCCACATGCCCCTGACTAAACAAAATTCGAATAAGAAAATAAAGCAAAAAACATTGACTTAAGGGGGAGAGGATGGTATGGAAGAGGGAGGGAGGGAAGAAATACACCAGATAAAGAGAAAATATACAGTGTAATATTTCATCTGGTGATATACCACAGTGAAACATAAACTAATCCTCATTCATATGGGAATATTCACTCAGAATTTACTTGTGGCTTTGGTACTTTTTCTTGACTGTTTAGATTCCAGGTCTTCTGGAAGACCTGGAAAATGTGAAAACACAAAAGTAGATAAAAATTAATCGTATCAATTCACTGCTGAGTTGCCAGTTCCTTCCTCTCCCATAAAAAAAATCCCACACCTTGCGCACTGCATACCTTTGTGTGTGTATATAAAAAAATAAATATATTTAATGTAGTCTTACAGCTAGGGGTCATATGGATATACTTATATACATTCGCACACAATGCCGGCCGCTCAGTTAAGTACAAGGGGGGAAGAAAATAAAAGATTTTCTTTGAAGACCAAAAGTCAGACCCAAGGTAACAAAAGTAAAGCGTAATTTACCCTGTAGTTAAAAACCAAAGGAGTCTTTTTACTAGGGGGCTGCTGGTTCTATTCATGCCATTCCAGAAGAATATAAAAGAGACGCTTTGGGATTTTGAAGTAAAAATTCACAACAGTATGTCTTTACTTTTTTTTCCCCTTCAACCAAGACATCTTTTGCTGAAGTCCTTTATCTAGAGCTTTGTATACATATTTTTAATCCTATACAAAAATGATAGGATGTCAAGAAGGATCTATAATAACACCATTTTTTTTATTTCACTTCAAAGACTTGGCAATTTCTGATCCATGTGACATTCACACTCCTTCAGGGTCAAACAACATCTTGCAGCCTTCATAAAATGATTAAATATTTTAAACAGCTCCTGCTTATACCTCCATCGCCCCTCGAGACTGATACTGTTATCGTTTTTGTCAAAGCCAGTTTCCATCCGCATTTGTCATTCCTG
>NW_010249597.1:96916-102296 GCF_000690775.1 Eurypyga helias
ATCGCCACGTCAAAATGCAAAATAACTGATGTTCTCTGGGCGGGATTGGATGGTCTATCTGGGGCTTTTAATCAATGCTGATTTTTATTTTCCATACCCATACATAAATCTTTACCATTCTGGGCCACATATAATGCGTTTGTACAAAACGCAGTGACAGAAGCAGTAGTTATATTATCAAACATTATACCTCGGGGCTAACTGAGTATCAAGGGCTTTCAAAAGGGAACATTGGGAATTACTGTGCAGGAGAGATGACTGCAGGAGAGAATATAAGGGATTGGTTGTTGCCATTTATAAATCAACATCATGCAAGCTAATCCTTCTCACTTAAATGCAGCCCAAATACTTTTCCTGATACTCTGAAACTCAGCCCTATCTATTTTTTTTAAAGCTTGCATAATGCACACGAACAATGGTTATATGCATTTTCTTATTTCTTGAACTTTTCCCTGGGGATGTATATAGAAACTGTGCTGCTGTGTTGTTTTTTTCTCCCCAAGGCCTACAAGCTAGTAAATAGCCTCTTTTTAATCATACCTGAATTATTAGAACTCTCTCCGCCCCCATTTTTTTTCCTGAGCCACTATAATAAAAGGGAATGTGTTTCATTCATTAAAAGGGTATCTGCCTCGTTTATTCAATGAAGACTGCAGGCAGCTATAGAAATAGCTTATAGCCCATGCCAAGCAGGTTCTAAGGGCTAGGTCAGGAATAGTTTGAAGTCAGGATTGTTGATTGTTGGGAAAACCAGGCACCACTGCAAGGAAGCAAAGGTGAGAGAAAATCTCCCACCTCCTTTGTAGGGATGCCTGCGTGTGCTGCACGATGCAGGTCTGGCTACTTCACTCCTTGCCAACTGGAACTCCCTTCTATTCATAAAATTGTCTGTATTGCTAATAATGGCGATAATTATTTTTACCAGTGTTGAATGAAATTGCTCGGGACTCCCCTGAGCGAGACAAGCTTTCAGGCTCAAGGGTGGAATGCTGAGGCATGTAATTGTGCCTGTGAAGATCTTCCTTCCTGCTTTTAGTGGTGGGAGGGCTGAACTGAAGTCTTGATAAGATCTGCTAGATAAGGGGCTGTAAGTGGTGAGCAGCCTCTTTTCCTCATCTTTTGTAAGGCAGCTATCTGCCACGGGACCAAAATATTTTTATCAAGTTTTCAGCAAAACATTTTTCTGAATAATCCACTTCTATTATGTGATTTCTCCTATTGTGTACACAGGCTTAGAAAAACCATGTTTATAAGCCTTTTTTACTGAACTGCTAAAGGACATTCACTCTGGGTATCTCCCGAAGGAAGGTTACCAAAATTCTCTCCATTACAGACTAATATGTTTTATTCCTCATTAACTAGGACAAACAGGAGAGTCTTTGAATTGCAGCCCTACTATCTCAGGGGTCACCTTATTTTATGTTTGTGTCAAACTACAGTGTTTGCACTACGGCGAAGTAACCTTGATCATCCAATCCTGCTCTCCGCTAGGGTCAAAGTGGCAAGTGTAATGCAAAAATTAGGTTAAGGTGACAGGTCTCTGACAACCCTTTGGGAGCCCAGTGTTACCAACCACCCTTTTCCAACATACGTGAAACTTTTCCAGAAAAAAACAGACGGACAGTACTGTACTATATTGAAGCATAAGAAGAGCCATCAGAGTGAGAACATAGAATTATAGAATCATAGAATGGTTAGGGTTGGAAGGGCCCTTAAAGATCATCTAGTTCCACCCCCCCTGCCATGGGCAGGGACACCTTCCACTAGACCAGGTTGCTCAAAGCCACCTCCAACCTTGCCTTGAACACACCCAGATGGGACATCCACAGCTGCTCTGGGCAACCTGTTCCGGTGCCTCACCACCCTCTCTGTGAAGAATTCCTTCCTGATATCTAATCTAAACCTCCCTGATTTCAATTTGTACCCATTACCCCTTGTCCTATCACTACAGGCTCTTGTAAAAAGTCCTCTCCCAGCACCCTTGTAGGCCCCTTCAGATACTGGAAAGCTGCAATGAGGTCTCCTGAATACCTATGCCAAACCCAAGGAGTATCCAGCTGCAAAATATTCCAAAATTGCCCTGTTTATGTTCAAGTATGGGTGAAATATTATTGACCCCCCGGTGCCTTCAGTGCAGATGCAAGGCTTGCACAGCCACCTCCTGAGGCTGGAGACAAAGATCCCAGGTTGGGTAGGGAGAGAACTCCTGTTGTCTCTGGGGAATCATTCTGGAAATGCTGAGCTGGAAAGCTTGCAGCAGGTGAAAACCTTTCATTTACAAAGTGGTCTGTACTCACAAACACATCTCTGAGTGTTTGGAGAGAAGAAAGTTTAAATGAAGACTAAAACATGGTTTGAGGACTAATAGTTGATACAGCTATGTGTTGAACAGAAGTGAATTACACGTAGGTGTTTCAGTTAAGACAGGAGAGGTGATCTTTTCTGTAAGCTTCAAGAGGAATCCTTACTGGTACCATTCTTCAGTCCTAACGAATCAAACTCCCTCTGGTAATGATACAATAACATCCACTACCTCGGTCACATTTTGGACGCCCCCATACAGCAAAGTATTAAAACATTTGCTTGCCTGACTTTGAGGATGAATATATGGCAATCCTACAGCACCAATACATTTGGTGCAGGACACACGGAGCTGCACACAAGCTAGCAGTGTGAAAGGGCAAGTGTAAAACCGAATGGGGTTCAGCGTGGAGGACACAGCCTTGCTGATCTGGTGGTGTGCGTGGGGCAAGAGTTATTACAGCCTCTTGTGTTTGTATCTGCTCTACACCTTAGTGTGCAGGTGCTCCCAGTACGAGGCCAAGGAGACTTTGTAAGCACCCCCAGTGGGCTTTCTGATGGTGGCTGTTCTTGGCAAAACCTCTGGCTGAAGAGGCTGGAGCACTTATGGAGTGTCCTGCAGCTGTGCTGGGTTGAGGTGCTGATCCAAGTCTGTTGGCCGGCCGAGAGTTAGGAGACCCTGTGTATCCAGGTCTGGGTACATCCTTCCTAGCTATGACTTTGCACAGTAGCAACACAGGTCTGTTAGATCCCCAGGACTACCATGTTAGCAGAAAACTCTGCTTTTGCAGGTGGTGACAGAGGAGGCTTCCTGCTCAGGGTGTCAAGTGGTGCATCAGAAACAGCTCTGGACATGAGGGGTAACCCAGACATCAAAGTAAGAACATATTCACAGTTTTATTGCTTGATAAATCAACACCCCTTACCCTAAAAAGGGATGGGGATGGCTTTGTTTTGTGCTGGTCTGGAGCTCTGGTGTGTAGCCCTCAGCTCAATGTCCACCCTTACCCTGTGCCCTGTTTGTGTCATCCATCCTTTCCCAGCTCTGTGTTCAGACAGAGTTTGAAAAGAAATTACCCCACTAGGGACCCAAATTTATGCTGAACAGGATTTTATGACTCATGTAGCCTTGCTGAAGTCAATGGGATAATTTGTAGAGTAAGAGCTACTTGGAGTGAGTAAGAATACTGGAATTCAGCCTCAACTATTTTGCTTGGATTTCTGGTCATGATCTTGTATGCTTGTTTGATATGAGTAGCCAGCCCCTCATTCTGGACTCCCTGCAGGTGTAGTTAAATTCTTTTGGTTCTGCTGATGGTTGGGATCATCAGTGTTTTGGAATCTTGTTTGGTTTGTATTTTTTCTGGCAGCTGTGTCTCCTGCACACTTCTCTGGCTTGCCCAGATGAGTGGGTGGTTCTTTGACTCCTGGCATGCATTATGACTTTTTTTTTTTAACTTCTCCTTTTGGCTTCCCATCCTCTACAGCGGAAGTCACATTAAATTCACTTTAAATAGCTTCTCTCAGTTTTGGCCTTCAAAAAAGATGGATTGTTTTGAATAGTTTTAGTAATAAAGTGGATTTTATTCCCCCTAGGATGCTGAGTAGCAAATTTCCATCTGTGTTACAGACCAGTAATGCTGCTAGGCTTCTGGGACCCTTTAGAAAGTACAGGTGAAAATCTCACTAGTCACCTTTATATCTGTCTGTGGGACTCGCTTTTCAGTCACTAATCACCAGATGTTTAGATTTTTCTGTTTTAATAGTTAAAATTAACGTTGAATGAAAAAATAATATGGAGCTTCTCCACTATCTCACCTTCTGCCAAATTCACCTACCAGAAAATTAGCAGAAACGAGACCTCAGAGTTCTGTGTGTAGAGTCAACTTTAGTTTTGAATATGCATGGTTTGTGGGTGCCAAAGGCATGAATGGTTAAACTAAAGCAGTTGTGTTTCATTGTCACTGCTCAAATTAAATATAAACCTAAAAATTCCAGGATTTATCAGTCCAAACAGCTTGAGGAAAATATCCCTGTACTGAATTTGCATACAGACTCCTACCAGTACAAAAATAAATCCACCTTCAGACATGTTCTGGGCTGTGTCAAGTCAGACTTCTCTTCCCCACCTTGGCCACTCCTTAAGGGATGAGAGTCAAAACTTCCAGGAAATCTTCTTTGAAGGAACTGAGATTTCATAAAAATATGCTTTGCTCATGCTTCTGACTTAAATAGTAATAAAGATGCTCTATCTTAGGTCTTTGAGGCAGAGGAAATTTGTAAGCAAAATGAGAGAGAGGTTTACTAGTTTAAACTGAAGTAAGAAATCTCATTTCTAGATTACCAGCAATTTGCAATTTTGCTAAAATGTGTAAAATGAAAAGGTTTCTCTTTATCAAAGAAAATGATCCATCTTGGGTCATTTAGCAGTAGCTATAAATATAGGCATGCTATCAATATCTGATCTGAATAGCTGTTCTTGTCAGAGGACACAGTACTTAAAGTGCTTGGTTTTCAGATCCCACTCTTATTAACACCTGCAGTGTGCCAACCTCACTGATTTCAGGGTTCGTTTTGCAAAGGCAAGCCCCCTCCCTCCATCCTGCACCCACTGTGCAGCCCTCCCTTGCTTGTAGATTAGCGTGAGGGACCTTGTTTGTGTTTCACCATTACCTCTCTGGAAGACAAATGAGACTTGTGCCATGGTCTCATTCCCTCATGCCGTAGCTGCCTGCCCAATCTGCACGGTGGCTGTCCTCCCTCCCCGCCCCGGCTTTTGCATGGGCAGGGCGCTGCTGCTTGCAGGGTGTTTGACATTGTCAGGTTTGTGAACAGAATTAGTAAACCTCACATGTCCTGCCCATTTGGGAAGAAATAACAGAGTCTCCAGAGAGTTCACTGTGGCCAGAATTATGATTCTGTATTCAGCCTTTTGGGGAATTTCAGCACCGTAATGAGATAGAGGACAGTTAAATAGCCTAAGCAGTCCAAGGAAGGTTCTCTTGATTCCCTCTAATATGTGATGGAAAGAAGTGGCAGGAAGAAGCCACTGACTCTACACTACATCAGTCTTAGTGGG
>NW_010249597.1:102334-110992 GCF_000690775.1 Eurypyga helias
GGTTTACTGAAGAGGTCTTGGCTCAGTTGCTTTATTCATTTGCAGTGAAAATATTATATACTTGCAAAGTAAGCCTAGTAACACAGCCAGAAGTATCTGCTGTACACCAAAATATGAAAGGTATTTTCTGGATTGAGGGATGCAGCTCTGAATTGAGGGGTAGATTTACTTTTGGTTTTCCTTTCAATTTTTTTATAGTTTTCCCTCACAAATCCCTCCTTTAACCTAAAAATACCTTTATTTGCTATTAAAATAACAGACTTGTAAGTAGAACGATCCAAACAAATTTTAAAAACCCGGTGTAATTTCACCAAGTTTAATCCATATAAGTAAGAATAGAGTTAAAGTGAAATTCAGGTCTGTGGCAAAATTCCTCATTTCAGTGGGGTCAGGACTGCACATTTAAATTCATATCCTCCCATGAGATGAAATGTCATAGCACCATTAATTTTTGTTGATCTAAAAAATATCATCATCTGATGTTGCAGTCCTAAGCATCTGAAGGCAAACTCGCATAAGGCTGGTCTGAGTGCAGGAGAATCATAACTTGAGTGATCATTTTGAACACACCTCTTGCAGGAGAAAGTGTTGCCAACAACACATTCATGGGCAGAATTTACTGCAGAAATACTGGCTACATGCAACATGTGACAATTACAGTTAATTTTACTTGAAAGTGTCAGAATCGGCATGTAGAAAGGCACAAGGACCTCACCAAGATATACCAATGTTTAAGTGAAGAAATACTTTACTGTTAAAAGCCAAGGTCCAAACATCTTAAAACTCTAAATATGAAAAATGGAGAGTGTAAAAAAGTAATATGGGAGAACTGCAGAGAGGAGGAAGAGACTGTGGAAGACAGAAGGTCTGAGGTAAGGTGAAATAAGTCTGATAAATGTGGAAGTGTCAATAGGAAGTAAACAGAAGATAGCCTTGTGTCTCTATATATGTATGTGTTGGGGGATATTAAAAAAATCCACATGAATGCAGAAGCGTGGTAAGTCAAACAACTTTTGGTCATATACTTTAAAACTCTGAATCTGAACTCGATGCAGATACTGTTATGGACGACTGGGAGTCTGACTACCAGGAAATACTGATGGCTCTGTCTCATGGTCCTAAGGGCATCTCTTCATGGCATGCGGTCAGTGAGAGATAACCAGCAGTTTCTGAACAGTTTCTGCTCCTAGATCTTTCTTACCAAACATACACCTTTTTCTTCACCTGTGGAAAGGACACGATCAAGCCCAACCCAAGGTTTCTCTGTAACACAGCAGATAGAAAGCTTTTATCTATGAAATGTATGAAGAAGTAGTTATGATTTTTAGCACTATTATAATTAGAGGAGTTTGGTGTCTCCGTCAAGTAACATCACCTTCCACCTTTAGGTTGGGGGAAAAAAACCCAGCCAACTGCACTTGGGCACCATAGTGATAGGAACAATGAGGCATTTTAAATAAAATAAACCCCCCTTGTTATGACAAGTGACTAAAACCCACAAACGAATGCAGAAGTCTGCTCTTTAATGTAGTGTATGCTGATATTTAAGCAGGTCTATATCTGTCAAACAAGCCTCTTTTCTAAGACTGGCACAGACTGTTCTGCGTTTGGTTTCCAGAATCAGCAAATTACATTGGCAGAACAAAGCTGTCATATTTGGTGGTATTTTGTTACATCCATTATCTCACTTAAGTTTAGACATCTCTTAGCAAAATCAGATCCCACTTAAAGACTGCCTTATTTTGCAACATTAAACAAAATGACAGGCTGCTCAAAAAAAAAAAAAGTTCATTAGCAAGCAATGAGTTGGTGGAAAAACTGCACGGCTGCTTCAGATATGAAGAATGAAAGCATGAAATGCTGTAACCTTTCCACAGTGGGCCAAGAGCATACATCAGGACTGTATTTGACTAAACAAGGGTATTAAATGGCTTCAATAAACAGAATTAAATAGAATGAAAAAAATCAAGGGTACTTTGGGTTTGATTAAGGAGGTGTTACCTCAAGACCTGCTTGGAAGGGATGGTACCGTGCTCCGCTTATACCTCAATAGTGACATATATGGGGCAGTCATAAATAGTGATATTGGAAAGTCTTTGCCAGCCAGAAGACAGTAGGTATACAAGCAAGACTGTATGCAGGGCAACCTGACTTTGAAAGGAAGGTTATGGCATGGTGTCTAGGTGTTTCTCTTTGGTTTTATTTTTCTGAAGCCTACTGAGAGTCAATTTCTCTTGCAAAGTGAAATTTAGTCAGTGAACTGACTCTTCAGAAGGATAAAAAGGCAGCTGCTATCCTGAGGTTAGGGGTTGAGGGTAATGGTGGTAAGTTACCACACTCTGGTTTATGTACAGATCAGAGTGACAGAGACGTTTAGTTTTTAAACAACTTCCCATTTCCTTGTCATCATCTTGGTTTTTTCCTTGGAAGGATGGACATGTCCTGGTCTGGTGATGAGGGATAATGCACCCATCACAGAGGTGAAGTGATATTACATGCCGCACAGTCATGACCCAAGAATACCTTTTTGAGTTGGAGATAGAGCATCACTGGTACCATTATTCTCAGTTGCACTGCAAACTTCCAAGCAGTGAGAAAGCAGTAGACTGTAGAGCATGGCCACATACAGGTGTGCTACAGAGCAGATGGGGAACTGTGGGATTTATCATGGGGCTAAAAGCCATGCTGCGCACCTAGGGGAGCGTACTACCAAGTTAAGGTGGCCCTGCAAGGTGAACAGTGTCCCAAACACCACCAAGGGCCTTTGCCAGGGTATATCTGTGCACAGATACAGACTTCCACAGTCACCCAGCACTTACAGAAGCGGAAGTCCTAGCATAGATAGGGTTTTTTTTCGGTCACTTATATAGTGGTTTTTTAACCTCTCAAGGGAAAAAGCATTATTTGAAAAATTACTGGATGTTCAGAAAAGGTTAATTTCAATGTTCTTTTATTCTCTGCACCTTAAATAGTACAAAGAGTTGCAGTGATATCATGGACCCATAATTACAGGGCTTGGGGGACAACCTGTCTTCTCTGGTGTTTTGAATTCACTTCTGCTACAATAACACAGAGGAGAAAAGAACTTGCTGGCCAACCCTATCATTTTAACGAGATTCACACTCCAGGGTTTGCTCCAAAGAAGTAAGACTCACGATCGCTTATGAGCATCATATGGCCCCCAGTCTTGCCACAAGCACACGTGCATGCACACACAGATGCACACGTCACTGGATTTATAGGCAGTACATGTCTACCTAGGTGAGCGGATGATCTAGAGCTGACTAAAATAGTTAACAAAGATCATTCAAAGTTTCGAGCTGAACGCATTTACAAATGACAGCTAAAAACCCTGCTTGTGTGAGTGCATGTTTATGCACACACATGTGTATTAATGGGGGCAGGAGAGAGAAGTTGCTTTTTTCAGAAAGTGAATAATGTCATCGTTGATTTAATTAGCAAATTCTAGATGTGCTGACAAAGGAAATTTTCTTGGGAGATGCACTGTGTTGTGTCAGTGGTCTAAATGAATAGGCTGAGCTGAATTCCTGGTAATAACAGATGAACAACACAACTCGCCAAACCTCAAACAGTGCATAAATCAATTTGCTGGGAATTAACCACTTGCTTTAAAATTAGGGGTTACTTGACAGGGTTTCAGTGATTAGGTTGTCAGGGACCTGTATTTCTAGCTGGGATTTATCTTTCATTGATATAAGTACATCCCCTTACAGGCAACTGAGTGAGTAGGGGTAGCAATCCAAAGCACCAGGCTAGTTAGGCAGCATGGTTTTATTCTTTGTAAGTACTAGACGGCATTTGGAGGTGGACAAAGGAGGGCAGAACAGGGACACTCATCAAAAAAGAAAATGTGCTGGCTTTGTGAACTACTAATAATGCCCAGGATATTAGTAGGAGAACTGTGAATGAGGGGAAGCATTTCAGAATCCCTGCACATCACATGGCCCTTCTGTGCCATAAGGAGCTTAACAGTTTGTTAAATGAGATGCCGAAAAATGTTCAATTATACAGAGAAATTAATGAAAAGCAGTAAGCCACTTGGAGGTCACTTCATCTTGTGAAAGTTGAACATTTGTGTAGTATACACAGCCAGGGCCACCATTTTTATGATTAAACTTATATTCCCATATACTTCAGACAATGGCAGATGGTAGACAGACCAGTGAGATTAGGTACATATGGTAAATGTGGGGGCAGGGGGGGAGGTATGGGACAGACAAAGCAAAGGATCATAGGCTCTGACGGTCAAATCAGAATGTAAAAGATCAATAAAACATTCATAGAAATTGGCCCAGGAAATACCAGGGGTCATCTGTCAGGTCTATTTATTGCAGCATTCCAAAAACTTTATTTTACTTAGCCAGTGGGGAATGTCCATCCCCCTCACTTGCCTTTTACTGGCGATCTCTTTCACTGCTCTGGTACACTTATTTTCAGATGGATTTTCTGATAGTTTCCCAGACATCTTTGCAGGACAATTATCCAAGGAGTACCAGTGGTATATTCTAGCTAGCATGGTCTCCTTTTGTTCTGCTTCACAGCCTGAATCCTTCTTGTGGCTCTGGCTCCCAAGTCACCATTTCCTCTCCTCCAGATCTCATCTTGGGAGGCCTGCTGAAGGAAATCCCTTACTTACATCCTGCATTCAGTTTCTGATGGAACCAGGAGTCTAAACTCGGGAATAAAATCTTAGCTGCTGCAAAAGAAAAGTAGAGGAGCCCAAAAGCAGTAATGCAAGGTCTTTCAATGCAGTAGGTCACGACTTGCTTAGTATAATCAAAAATGTGGTTGGCAGACACATGTGACCTCTTTGGGGCTTCCCTGTCATCCCATCATGGAGAAAAGTCTTTCTTGTCTTTAGTTTTCTCTTTCTTCTCTTGTCCTTCCTTTCGGTACTTTGCTTTGCACAGACCAAACCTGAGAATTTCTGGGCATTTTGGTGTGCCTAAATTCTCTCCTGTCTTCTGCTGTAGCTTCTTCTCTAGTTTTGTTTGTCCCCCCTTCCACAACTACTTTCCCATTGCCCATAGCTCCAACCTCACTGGGATGCCTATTTCATTCCCGCCCCCTCCCCATGTGCTGTAAGAGTCTCTGCTTTATTTAGCATTTCCTGCTGCTTCTCTTTGATCACCTTCAAGAACGCAATAATTACTTGTAGGTTTTCTGGGCCCTGGATGTTGTACATGCCTTGATCTCTAACTTCTGCCCTTTCATTTGCAGTAACTCATTCTCAGCTGAGTTGCAGGCATTCATATGCAGTCACCATTTTACCTTAATTTGAACTTGGAATCCCAGAGCTGGGACTCCAAGACCAAGATGGCCACACAGGCAGCTCAGGCAAGCCTAAAATGAGCCAGACACTCAAAACCACACCTCTGCCCTGTGTTTTAACCCTCCCAAGTGCATGACTGTACTCAGTGATTCTGGTGACTCCTAGCTGGGTCCTGTGAATAGCATGTAAAATCACAGCTGGAGTTTGAACTGTGTGTTCCTGAGGTCTGAGCCCTCAGGATACCAAACCCTATCCTGAAATTTTTCAGTGGTGTTCATCTGTAATTCTTTTGATAACCTTTGTATAAATATGTTTTCCCTTGCTGAATAGGGAGAAATCTACCAGCAGCATGAATGCAGCTGTGGTTGCTACAATGAAAGTGGTAAAATCTCCTCCTGGCAAAGTCGGTTGGCACAATCAGGGTCACAAAATCACAACCTTTAAAATCATCCTGAGAATGGATACATTCTGTACTGCTTTCTGTCCTCGTTATGATATCTGTCACAAGAACAAGTTATCCCTGAATCTCAGTGTCTGAGATGCTGTCTTCTCATTTTCATCAAATAATCCCTGTTCTTGTGACAAAAGATTGTAAGTAACAGGAACAAAAATGGCCCCAAATGAAGCCATTCTCATGACAAAGACTGTAATGAGAACAGAAAATGGCACAAAATCAATTCATTCTCATGACAACCTTAAGATTGTAATGAGGACAAGAAAAACAGTCTGAAATTTATCAATTCTTGTGACAACCCTGAGACAGTAATGAAAGCAGCAAATGGTATGAAATTGGTCCACTCTCGTGATAGACACTGAAACAAAACCAGAAAATAGCAACACGTTTATCCATCCTTTTGACAACCCTGCGAGTGGAACAAGAACAGAAAAGGTTAGGAAAATTAACCCATTCCTGTCACAAACAATCTGATAAGTGTAATAACCAATTGTCCTTTCCAAATGGCATAATGCAGCCATTTGAGCACTGGCTTAGTACTAAACTGGAGGAGTAATTAAGTTTCAGAATATCTGTACACATAGCTCACATTTTGTTGAGGTATAAAGTAGCAGGAACTTCTGGTAAATGAAGAAGGCATGCAAAGTCCTCTTCATTCTAACCACTTTCACTGGTTAGTGAAGCTCTGCCTTTCCAGGGTGCCTGTCACCAGGGCTGTTTTTACCAGCATCATTTCATTAATTTAATTTCTTTGTGTGTATTCCTGGCATCCACAGACCTCGATTAAGGACGTGGTCCTTTCTGAGTCCCTGCTTCCATGAGCCTGTGAAGCAATCACTATCTGTTGCCATCCTTCTGCAATCACAGATGAGCTGATGACACGTAGATGACGTGGATGACATCACACTTACATATCTGCTTGTATAAAATATCAGCGGAGGCAAGTGCACGGGGAACCAGCATTCTCCTGAGTTTCTTTGAAGGCAGGCCTGGTTGCACGTAAGGAAATGGGAGAAGGCAGAGGAGAATAAAGCCAGGGATTTGGGTGATGACTTCAGGAATATTGGTGTTAGTGGTAAGAGGTAATCTGGTTGAAGTAATGGGGTATCAAAAATTATCAACAGTCAGGGAAAAAGAAAGAAGCAAGGCAGATTTAACAAAGAATTAAAAAGCAGAAGGATAGGGGCAGGTGGAAATGCACAAGGGTTCATCACTGGGATGAACTCAAATATAAAAGCAGGTATGTATGTGAATTGAAGGAGGAGAAAGCAGTAAGTAAGGAAAGAGAAGTGAGTAATCTGTGGATTACCAGCTCATACAAACAGAAGGAAAAAGGCTGCGCAGGAGACTGATGCGCTCAACTGCAAATGCCACCACAGGGAAAGAAGCGATGAGCAGCTCTGTATTTTCTGGACTACGAGCTAAAAAGCAATTCCTCACTGAGTGCAAAAATCTGATTTTGAGGAGAGGGGGAAGAGGGAAAAAAAGACCTCTCTCTCTCCCTCTCTCCCTCTTTTCCCAGCCACTCCAGGTTTCTTTTCTACCTGCGGTTAACTGTGAGTGCAAATGATACCATTAAGTTATCTAGCTATCTGACTGCACCCACAAGTCAGTGCCTGGAAAGCTAAAGCCCATCATTGCACCCAGGGTTAATGCACTGGAGCGAAATGTGGGTGCCAAGTAGATTCCTGCAGAATTGGAGGCTGAACTGAGGCCAACATAAAAATATATCCCAAGCGTTTAGCTGGCACTCTCCCGCCACTCGGATGACATCTGACCTTTGCTTCTGTGCGCGTGTGTTTTTGAGCTGCCCAAGCAGAGAGGAAATCATTTTGAAGTCTCCTGCTATGAAAGTCAGTATCTCCCTGAGTGGACTGACTGTCCTCTGAAAAAGTGTAAATGCTTAACCTCAGTCAAGTAGGCTCAAAGGGCAACACACTGCATTGCTGGAGGAGGAGCAGAGCGGGAGAAAGTGTCAGCATGTACATATGGGAACTATTCCCAGGCTTCCTCCTGGGCTTTTGCTACCTTTTGTATTCACTCTTCAGATTTACAGTCTATTGGCACCTGCCCACACTACGTGAAGGGCTCCCCGCCTGATGCAAAGGCATGGATTTCATTATACTTCATTTTAAAATAAAAAACAGGTCTCCATGTAAAAAGAGGTCTATCTCTTTAAAAAAAATCCTAAAAAGAAATCGGTTGTGAGAGTCGCTGTTGCCCCAGTGCCAGCTTTATGCCTTCGACTAATGCGCTTCTCCAGGAACAGTCTTTAAATGAGAAGTTACGGCTGCTTTTCTGATTGAAACAAACTAGTGTTGATTGCTGATCAGCCATCTGTAAAGGAGGGCATCTCAGGAAGGATATGAGCTAATGAAAAAATGGACCTGATTTGAAAGTGTGATGTGCTTCATGCCACAGGCCAGTCTGAGTGGCATGAGATTATATCAGTGCAAGTGAGAGGTAGATTGAGAATAAGTAACTTCTGTCTTAAAGATTAAATGGCAAATTTGCTATTAAATGTGAAAGACATAAAATGGAATTAACGCTTTGAGGGTGTTAGCTGTGGTTATATACACTCTGCAAATGGCACTTCCATCCTGTCACTTGCATTGTCAAACTGCACACTCTTCTCATTGCAGCTCAATTAATACTCATTCAGAAGTATCAATTAAAGAAATGAGAAATGAAGTGTTGACCCTTAACAGCCACCCACACATCACCCACTTCACAAGCACATTTCGTGTGGCATTACTTCTCCAAATGACCTTTGTAACTGGTAAAATATTATTGATGAAATCATTAGGTTTCTTGGTAACCAATTGATAATTTTCATCCGGGTTGCTTGGCGCTGATAACATTACCCTTGCTGTAGCTAAGAGACAAATGCTGTCATGGAAGTGCACAGGGC
>NW_010249597.1:111010-126116 GCF_000690775.1 Eurypyga helias
ATATCCAAAAGTCTTCAGTGCACCGTAAAATTAGCAGACCTATCAAATGAAAAAAAGAAGTGTTTAAGTCGTAAAGGTAGCTGTTGCAGTGTTATTGTGTGAGGTGCATTAACAGTGTGCTTCATTATGTTTGGTCTCATTGCGTTCTGCTGTATGCGCTTGCTTTTTGACGTGATACGAAGTGGCATAAGTAAAGACTGAGTTGAAAAAGTCTTCAGTGCACCGTAAAATTAGCAGACCTATCAAATGAAAAAAAGAAGTGTTTAAGTCGTAAAGGTAGCTGTTGCAGTGTTATTGTGTGAGGTGCATTAACAGTGTGCTTCATTATGTTTGGTCTCATTGCGTTCTGCTGTATGCGCTTGCTTTTTGACGTGATACGAAGTGGCATAAGTAAAGACTGAGTTGAAATGCTGGATTTGGATCCAAACTGGGATGTTAAACTGAACAGCCAAAGTTTGGAAAGGGTTTGTTTTAGATTTTTTTTTTTTTTTGGGACTGAGGCCAAATAAAAACTTGGCTGTGATATCTCATTAATTTTGAAGCACCCCAAAATCCAAAGATATCCAAACTTAGTCTGGGGGTCAAATACACATTTAAATGTGAACACTAAAATACAGATGAACCAAAAAAGTTGAGTGAAATATTTGATTGTAATTTTGAGTTCTTTTTCTACCACTAAATCACTTTATTTTGTTTCACTAACAGATTCAACCTTTTCCTGAAATTCCAGCTCATTCAAATCCCTAGGATAACTGTGGATGGAAATTACTTTTGCTATAAAACTTGCTTGCATAGCCAGGTCTTTAGTAATTTGATATGTATTTTTTTTAAATTTCCTTGAATATTTTGGATTGTGTGGTTGTTGCTGTACACACCAGTATGTTTTGTGTCAGTTCTTTTCACTGCTATGCCATTTGTGCTTCATACCAATTCCTTTCATTGTAGTGCAGTGTTAAGTATTTTCCTGTAGATCTTAAACCCATCAAGCCCATTGTTGTTTGTTTTTTCTTTCTTTTTTTCTTTGTTTGTTTTGGTTTTTTTTTTTTTTGGGGGTGTGTGTGTGTGAGGTGTTTTTTTTTTTTTTTTAAAACTTAGATCACGCCAAATGAAAAGGCAATGATCCTAGCTTGGTCCTACCTCAAGAGTAGGAAGGCCTCCTTCTGCGACCTTTGCACTGTTGTGCTTTCAGGCAATCAGTTTTGTTAGAAGGTAGGTTTGCTATGTCTCCACACAAGCCTCAGTTAAAAGGCCAATGCATATATGCTGCATTTTATCATTATTATGGGTATCACCACCAAGGCAGACTGTCACAGTTTTCAAACAATAATGCTTGAAAGTCAAGATTGTCAAAGCTGCTTAAGGGATTCATATACCCCAGTGCCATGAAGCTAAGTGGGGTTGTTTTGAGATTCTTGGTGATACTGTTTACTCAAGGGAGTGCATGAGAAAAACCTTATGCATGTAGTACATGCTTTCCAATGCAGATGCCTTGGTGGAGGGGCCCTGCATAGAAACAGGCAGAAGAAAATGGAAAGGTTTAACAGTGTCCTGTCAAAAGAGATCATACATAGTGATGGGCTGGATTTTCACACTCTGCTTTTTTTGGTAATAACCTGTTCTTCAGTCCAACCCAGCTGGACTGGTGAACTATAGATTGCAATGGAACCAATGGCCTAAGTTAAGGTTGCTAAACATGGTCTATGGAAATACTCTCCTGTCAGCTGTTTGGACCTCATCAAGCCTCTTACCACTTCCATGCTGAGAACTGGCTTTGTTCAATCATGGGTGTACGGGAGGGACAGAAAATTAAAAGAAACTGGCAAAGGTAAACCAAAGAAGTTGGAATTGGGCACAACATACAAATAAGCCCAAGAACAGTGATGCGTGCATTACACTGTGGCTGACAACTCAAAAGAAGAATGTTAGAAGATTCCGGGCACTGTGTCCCTAAACTTAATCATCACTCTAGTTACTAATCTGCATATCAATGTCTGTATGATGACATTACTTTTCATTTGAGCACCCGTGTCTGGTTCATTGCAAAGGACATCCTGTGCTGTGATGATGTATCTGAACAACGTGGTGACCGTAGGCGGACATCATCCTTGCTCATGTATTGTGGGAAGGAAAAGATCTCTCATGCATGGGAAAAGGAAAGTGGGGGAAGAATATGGTTGCCTGTAGAGCTCTGTCAAAGGTGGGCATCACACAGAGTAACTCTATTCTACCCTGCCTTCATTTCCAGAGTTTTCATCTGATGATAGGCAAATTACTTCAGAAAATGTCTTCCACAGGGAGACTGATCTTCTGGGATCACGGATCTGGTTGTTAGAGCAGCAGATTTCCTACAGCCATGCGTGAGGTCAAGATGACCTCTGCCCCAAACAGAGAAAGTATCACAGACGTGCAAAATACTCCAAAAATCGAGTGTAAACTTTTGTGTTGGGTATCCCAAATTAAATTACATGTTTGAGGTTTTTATATTAATCTCTGTGTCAGTTTTTATGCATACAAGACGGAGACAGTGTTTTCACATTTCTTCACAGTAGTATCATGAAGGTAAGTTCTTAATGATGGCAAAAAATCTAAACCACTGCTATGACACCACCACAAGTAGAAGAAGAGAGAACAATGATTTTGTATCCATGGCAGAGATGGCCAGTGCATGAAGCCACACACTGGATGATGATGATAAAAGGTAATACTGGAGAGTAGCCCAGTTTCATAAACCCTGTTCTTCATTGAGAGGAACGTATTGAAGAGAAATAGAACATGATCAAATAATTAAGGGCCGTGTCATGGCACATAGGCAGAAAGAAGCCACATAAAAGTTTGTTACTGACCCTAATTCTGATTTCTTGTCTTTGTTAATTTCTTGGGGAACCTTAACATTTTTTTATGAGTTCTTTGATTACAGAATACTTGACTATAGATACTTACAGAAATACTTAGATACTCACACCTAATATACAATTAGTTTTGTATTTACATATGCATGTTTTTGTAGGTGCTGAAGGGAAACTTTTCCATCTGGTGGGAAAAATGGCTTGTTGAGTTCAGCATCTTACATACGTACACTGTGTGTATAATGACTCAAGGGCAACATTTAGAGGTACTCATCAGTAGAAAATGACATTTGTAGAACATGGAAAATGAAAAAAGTATTCTTTAGTCATTTAAAAAAAAAAATTTCTAACCCACATTTTTTGTTCTTGGAGGTACTATTGTAGGGCTCTGCATAACCGCTGGTATTGGCTGTTATTGGGATAAGGCAGGGGAAGGTATGCTGATCGATGGATGTAGCTGCATTACAGACATTTTCCATAGTCACCCCTCTGAGGATGAAAGCATAAAAGAATGTGAAGGTGAAACTTAAAATGTGTATGGATGTTCCTTTTATCCAGGAAAGGACAACTAACGAAGCAGTTGGAGCACAGTATTTTCTTTGCGGGCACTCCATCAGGCTTATAATGACACATCTTGGAATAGGAGAGTCACAGTGGAGTCCCTTGCTTAACTGTCGTCATCACTTACCATTTGCAAAACGGAAAGCTTTCCGATCTTGTGTCGGTGTGCGTGACTCACCCTCCGTGACTCACAGAGAACAGGCGCTCTTTAAAGCGGTTTCAGCTCATACTGGAGACCTGTGCACCATGTGGTGTACGATGTTGAAACGAAGCAGCAAGTTGTTGCTCCCCTCCACCCCATGCCTTGCCCCTCACCCTTGGGTTTATGGCCAGATCCATGCTGCAAGTGGAGGATGTTCTGGCACACCAGGAATTTAGGAATTTTTCAATAATGTTAATTGGTGGGCAGATTGCTCTAAGCCGATCTCTCTGATTTTGGGTTGCTTCCAAACATGAACCACAAAGGGGGACATTTCCAGCATAAATACTGGTTTTATTTACCTCATGGTGTGGGATAGCACTCCTATCAGACCTCAGAAATTCGAGGACTGTATGGTTGGTTGAGGAGATGCTGAAAAAATGAGATTATTTAGGCTGCCCAATTTACAAATCAAACTGTGTTTTGCTGTACCAAGGCTTACACAATCTATGAAGGAGACACCTGCCTCTGATATCTTCTGTCTTTCTTAAAAGTGCAAGATTACTATTTCCAGAACAAAGGGTCATGTGCCAGAGGAGGTTTAGATTGGATATTAGGAAAAATGTATTCACTGAAAGGGCTGTCAAGCACTGGAACAAGACCCCCAGGGAAGTGGTTGAGTCACCATCCCTGGAGATAGATATGTGGATGTGGTACTCAGGGACACGGTTTAGTGGTGGACTTGGCAGTGCTGGGTTTAGGGTTGGACTTGATGATCTTAAAGGTCTTTTCCAACCTAAATGATTCTATGATTCAGTTGGTAAATGGTTCAGTGTAGGGAGTACACAAGCTGAATTGTTTCTCTGGTAGAGTATTTGGAATTTGGACTGATTACCGTAGATGGCATGAAAGGCAAGATCTTCAGGTAGGCGCAGGGAGAAGACATAAATTTAGCAAAGAAGGATTTAGTTGATTTATGTTAGGACTGAATTCTTTAGGTTTACCATATTAAGAAAGGTTTGTCCTTACACCTTACCCACATTGTGTTACTAGGTTTGGTGCATAATAGGATGGGTATTCTGGTGGATAATAGAATGGATACCCAGCTATCTGGGATGGCTTCCTATTTGTCAAGTCAAATGCTTCATGAGAGATTGACTGTTAAATGCCTGAAACTACTGGACTAATAAGACTATTCCTACCCCTTTTGGAGCACTTGGCCCTGGACTGAAGTATCAGTAAATTGTATGTCACTTACTGTTGAAGAAAGGTCTTCCCTTCTGATTTGTACTAATGCACAAGATGTTTGCACCTAGATAAACTCACTGGCACTCCTCCAGCTATAAAGGTCTGTTAGCCAAAGCATGTGTAAGAATGGACTGATAACTTAAAAAAAAAAAAAAAAAAATCAGCAAATACTTGCTGGGATAAAACTTTGAATTCTCTCTGCTGTGTTTGCACTCCTGTTCACTCCCCATTAACATTGTAATGAATGAATTAGCTCATAAGAGTGCTTGTGGAAACAGCATTTTTAAATGGAGAATGGATATATCTGCAGAGAGCACATATAAAACTCATAAATGGGAATACCCTACCCAGCACAGCACTTCTCAACCAACCTGGAAGCAGAAATGAGGCCATGTGATTTGTTTGTTCAGACAAAACTAGCCCAGGCAGCTACAAACTGGTGGAGAAGAAGCTGCAGAACAAGAAATATTAGTATAAATTATTCATTGTGGATCATTTCAAATAATGAGCAAATCTGAGAAAATAATGACCCGTTCACACACAATTCGCATGGAGAAAAAAGCAGCTAAAATTGATAAAATCCTTTGTTACAAATTATTTGCTCTGCACTGGGTGTTGGCATAACAGACTCTGAAGCCTGACAGTGCCGGAATAATTAAAATATTAAAATGGCTCCATTTTAATCTTTGATCACATATCTAGATCGCATTGCAGAAATGTCATGTTTACTCATGACTCATAATGAAGAAGTGTAGAAATGTCATTATTAGAAACCCTGTTTTTACTGCATCACGTATCAGAATTCACAGGCAAACCATTACATTTCCTTTTTCATTTTGCAAGCATTTGTTTCCCGGAGGAGCTGAGTCCCACATTTTCAAAACCAGAGGACCTCCTTATACAGGAAATCTGAGCCACCAGATGGCTTTCACTTTCCTGCCACCCACCACCCAATATTTGGGATGGCTCCAAACTCACTGCCAGATTCCTACTTCTCCCCTCTTGCTCTAGAAGCCTGGCTCCCAATTTTATTGCACCCAGAGACTATTTATGATCAGGTTTGTAGCATATATTGAGAAAAAAAAAGATGAAAAACTTACCACATCACACTAGTCTTCTGTTGGTAAAGAGAAAAATTTCCTTCTTCAGCCCAGTTTGACTGGCTTGAGGAGTAAATGCAGACAGTTGAACACAAGTGGAACCGAGGACCTATTGCAATTAACGGCAATCCTTGTGCTGATAGTGATGGCATTATTTCCCATTTGGTACAGTATGGCTGAGATCAGCACAGGGATGAGGTGAGGATGAAGGAGGCCACAAACATTTGCCTCAAGCCCCAAAAGAGAGATCCCTAAGGAAGAGAAATTATTCACTCTGCTGAAAGTCCTACTAGTCCACAGGGTTTCTTTTGATATTCCACTGGTCTAGTGCAGTTGAAAGAGCAAAGGCAGTGTCCAGATCAGAAACACCTACATGTCCTCGGTTCCACTTGTGTTCAACTGTCTGCACGATAATAGGAACGAAGAAGAAAAAAAAAAAAAAAACCAACCAAAAAACCCTAAAGTTAGGCATGCCCAGGAGAAAGGAAGCAGCAGGTGTTTGCATACCAGCACATCTGTTCGGAAAATGCTTCTTTAAATCCAGATTAAATATACAATTTTGAAGCCTGACCTTTCTAGGTAATTAAGGATTTCTGCTGCATATCGTTCGGAGAGAAGCTAAAATAGACAAATGAAGAAAAATCTTTAGTTTCAGATGAAGTGTAATATGAAATTTTTCCTTGTGTTCTCCATTTCACAACCTGATTTTTTCAAAAAGTGCCTCACAGTTTGGGACTGTTCGCAGTGGCAAACTAAAAAGCTGGAATGCAGAAGAGCAAAACCCTGCTCCTGTAAGGTTATGGCTGAGGGGATCTGATGGAAATACCAGGAAATAGAGGACGCATTGCAGAGAGCATAGGGAAGAACGACCGCAGTCACCCTGCTGTCACAGGTTTTTTTGTTTCAGATTTTTTAATGAAGTTTCCCAAGGGGTCACCCAACAAAGAAGCACCTTGTGATGATCTGTCACATTTTTCATTATGGAGCTAAAATGAAGCCATGAAACTGAGCCTTGGAAAGTTTTAACTAACGAGGGATACCAATAATTGTGAGCTTTGAAAAGAAAAGAAACTGCCTAATATGATCGCTATTCTTTCATCCCAAATTTGCTCCTATTTTTTTTTTTTCCCTACCTTGGTGGGAATTAGCTCTATGTGTCTATCAGCACCAGTGTTTTCTCAGCTTCTTCTCTTTGTGACTTCCCAAAATCAAGAAAAAACAAACATCCTTCTGCTCTGTAGTTATACGATGAAGCAAACACAACAACAAAACAAACAATAATTTTAAATCTGAAACATATTTTTCTGAAAAATTGTGGCTTTTTGTGTTTGTGAGGATTTTGTGTGATAATGATTCTTGATAATGTGAAATCAGTCATTGATATTAATGATTAATGTTCTTTAACTACTGAGGAAGCTGAAATTATATTAACTGGAAAGTAACCTGAGCTTCTGGTATTGTCATTATACTTTGACTGGCTTCGTGAGGTAAACTTAGATTTGTTATTAATATTATTTACAGGAATCCTGGCAAATACACCATATGACAGTGAAAAGTTCCCATTTTTATCATAGTTGGCGGTTCTTTCTTATGATAATAATTCACATAAGTGCCCTGGCTGAAAAGTGAAATTTTTTGGCCTTTTATAAAGCTGGCAAAACATCAAGTTTTGCTACTTTTGCTTTCTGCAAGAAATTGTCCTCACAGCTCCACTCAAAGATAATTTGTGGCTTCTTACCAGAAAGCTAGATCTGTGTCACTTGTACAAAGGTCAGAGAATTCCAGCTCTAAAACATCTCCAGGAATACAAGTCTGGCAGGGGAGAAGTTATTATGCCAGATCCCATTCTATTACAGTTCATTACTACAGTTGATTCAAGGACTGATGCAATGCAAAAGGTGAAACTAGTTTAACTTTTCATAGGCTCACTTTGCTTTATGGCTCTTTTCCTTGGTTTAAAGCAATCTGTGACCCAGCAATTGCAGGACATGTGCAAAATGCCACCCACCTGGTACTTTGATGGTATACTCGATGCAGTACACAATGCTGTATAGAGAAAAGTTCTGTAATAATCTTCGCCGGTTGGCTGCATAAGAGGAAAGCTGTGCATGTGTCCACGCTTCCACAGATGCAGAAAGAGAAGGGGCTGAATATGTTTTTCAGATGAAAAGCTGTAAAATGCTTTTAACAACCCTCAGTTCTGATTAAGTGACATATTTTCTATTAGGCTTTCATTCCTATTAGAGGAGCTTTTTGAAGTGACTGTAGCTGGTTTCATGAACACAATGATTCTCTGCTACTACTGACCCTGTCTGGTAACACTTTAGTTTAAACGTCCATTACTATTTACATTAACTAATGGTTAATTACAATGGGATTCCTGGGGAAGTGCATAAGACAAGTCATATGAACGCCAAATGAGTGCATTAATGATTGGTGTTATCACACTGAATACCAAATGATTTCATAATGACTGGGGAGGTAATATATAATGGAAAGAATTGCTCCCTATTTGATATACTCGCCACAGAACTAGGACTCATTCAGAAACTGCAACATAGCCTGGAGGCCTTTCTTCCAGTCCTGCAAGGAGCTTGCATTGAAACTCAGTCCACACCCTTGCAGAGCAAGACATGTGTTGGAATTTATTTTTTATTGCTCATTGTTATGAATTGCTGCTATGGCCCAAAGCGTTATAACTCATACTCAATGCTGTAGAGAATCTACATTTCATAACTTCATTTGGGCCACTGTATTTGAGTCAATACCCAACCTAGAGTACAAGAGGAAATACTTTTACTAGAAGGGGCTGAAAATATGTGTTTCTGGGCCCAGGTCTTCATTAAAGCTAGCAAGCATAGCTTTTCTACTCTGGTCTGGGGTGTTTTTGTAGGACATTCATCAACCTGAGGACCAGGGTGATAAGCTCATATGTAACATCTCTCGTGTTTCTTCTCTTCTTTGGGGGACTTTTTCCTCACTTACCCACCATCAAATGGGCTCCAGTGCTGGGAATGTAGGACAGGTCTTCAGGGAGTTATTTACCTGTTTTAATAAACAACTGGGGTATATAAGATTTGTTGACAGATGGTGACCACATATAACATGTCCATGCAGAACTGAAGCTGATCTTTTTGTTTTAAATTATGTGGAAGTTTTGTTTAGTGATGGGAAAAAAAGTTTGTCATTTGATCTGATAAAAATAGAATTTTAGAATACTTCAGTCTAACTATCCAAGTAAAACACTAGCTCCTATTCCAGAATATTTGGAAGAATAAATAGAGCAGGTGAGAGACCCAATCTGCAGCCCTCTGCAGTCATTTAGAGTCTGTTCTTTGGATGAAGCTGTATGTGAAGGACAAAGTGCTGCACAGCATACCCAGGAATTCATTGTTTTAGGAGAAAGGCCAAGCACTAGTAGGCACTGATAAGTGAAGTGGCCTGTAGAATAGTGGTGAGTGTCCCTGGCAGTGAATGTCTTGGCGGTGAAGACTATAGATTTGCCAATTTTGCATTCAAAGAGCAGATTGACAAAATAATCTGATGGGTCTCTCCCCTCTTTAATTTCTGTGATTTAAGAGGAGGAGTCTGTGCCTAGTAACCAGTGGGGTCCAGCTCCACAGGAATAAAGAGATTAAAAGCAATGTTTCTGATAACTAAAAATTACCTTGTGACTACTGGAGCGCCTGGGACTTTCTGATGACCCACCATGAGAACTAATGAAGATGCCCTTTTATAAAGCGCAGGATTCCTGGCGGTTATTTTTAATGGGTCATGCTGTGTTAGAAAATCATGCCTGCAAGATTCCCTGGAGTGGCAGTTGGGATGATATTACTTTCAATGAATCACAGCAGCCACCATAAGGGCAGGGCAGTATCTGTGGCAGCAGCACCGAGCAATGGCGCAGCACCAAATGAACGGCCTAGCTGGTGACATCTGGCCCCTCTGATCGTAACAAATCTGTATTGCGCTGTACTCCGAAGAGTCCATCCTTCAAGATGATACGTTAAAATGAGGTGTCTTTTTCTATGCGTCCTGGGTGGCTCTTCAGACCGGCATGAGAGGTCCTATTAAAAAATGCAGGAAGTAATGGATGAAAGTTGGGCTCCAAGGTTCAGCTCTCCTTGGTAAACAGTTACTATGAGCCTTATCATGGCTGAATTTAGTTATGAAAGTCCTTTGGGAGACACTCAAAGCAGGAAAAAAGGATGCTGCTGTGGGCATGAAGGACCTGAGAAGCTTAGGTCCTTCTACTCAGAACAGTATTTTTGGTGTCTTTCAGCTTTCTCTCTCAAGGATAGAATTTTCCGGGAAAAAAAAAGAAGGTAATGTTTTTGCTTGCAAAACATGAAATATCATTACTAATTTCCTGACTCACTGGTCACTTCATTGTACCAGGGAACATAACTTTTTTTCATATGTTTGCACAGTGTCTTCCATGACAGGGAATTTTCTTAGTGATACTCGGGTATTCCGAAGGCAAGAGGTGGAACAGTCTGTGACAAATAATGAGAGCGAAATGCCAGCCTTTGAAAGGGCTTTGCTTTCCCAAAAATTTAAAAACCCATCTGCTTACTTGAAATGGCTACAACACACGGTGCTCTTCCCAAATCCAATATGTGCTGCAAATTGTAGGCACATGGATCTGGTCAAGGACACAGTGTCTGTCTTAACTTTGGATCTCCTTGCTCTTGTCAGTAGGAATCTCATCCTTAAACTTAGCTCTGGTGTGTGTTAATTATTTCCTTTTCAGGTCCAGCTGGCAGAGTGCTTCAGCACCTTAAGTTGCTCAATTTGATCTTTGTGCTCAGGAACAAGGTAATTAAGCAAGCTACAATTTAAGGAAATGTATTTGCCTTGACTTGTTGCAAGTCTTCAGACAGCGCTCCATCTTAAATCATTCGATAATGTAAGATGCTCTGTGCAGTTCCCCACTTGACTGAGGGTTAGTTCAACAGGTCACAGAATCAGTAATTGATTCTCAGTGTGTCTCTGTTGGTTTTATTACAGTAATGAGGACCATCTTTTTTTCATCTCTGCTAATACATTACCAAAACCATCATCTTCTCAGTTTGGTGTCAGGATGACTTTGACAGGTTGTTAGCAACTATATGATGTACAGAACATCACAGAGATGTCTCAAACTGTGTTGCTGTGTACCTTAGAGAGCCTTAGGTGGTCATGAAATAAGTGAAAGCACTTCCAAGAAAAAGTTACACCAACAATTGAAAATATTCCTACAGTTTTGATGTCCTAATGAAGAAGTTCTTTATGCCAGTATGGATTCTTGATCACTGAAGAATGCTGTGTTTCACAGGAATGGATGACATTGCAAGGCAGGTACACTGGATTTATCACCGATTAAGAACTCCAGGAAAACAAGTTTACTTATCTCCTAAGGTTCCTTTTTTTTTTTTTTTTTTTTTGATAGGCAGTACTTTATAGTTAAGATGTGTGCATCTTGAAAGACTTGTGTGCTTTTCAGAATGAAAACAGCAAACAGATAATGAGATAAAAGTTAGGAAGGCAGCTCTTCAGGACTGCCTCTACTCCTTAATGCTCCAATTTGTCTGCAACATCCCCATATTTGTGGATTAAAAGATTAAAAAAAAGGCCACTTGCCTGTCAAGGTAAAACTAGCTACATCAACAGTCAGTCTGGGTTTATGTAACCTGCAGCTTTTGGCTTTGGGTTTTCAAGTAATGTTGATGCTCTTCAGCCATTTTAGGCCAAATCTAGGATAATGTGGATAACACAAAGAGAAGTCTAAACAACTGCTGGAGTAATGTTTCTGAGAGGTCTGGTTTGCAGAAAGAAGAAATAGTAAGTCACTGTCATTTGAAGCACAATACTTATGCCTTTGTACACTAAAACAGTTTTTATGTACCTGCTACTAATGGAATGGATTCAACAATGTAGTACTTTTATGGTCCATTTTATGATTAGTTAATTATATATTTTAGCTAGTCCAAGTTAATTGCCATTTTACTGTTCTTCGCTTTAAAGGAAAAAAGTTATTTACTAGTATGCTGAGGAAGATTCCCAACATAGACACAAACCTTTTATCAGCAAGAGGAATGATATAGAATAAAACTTTTCCTTCCTGAAGGAAAGTTTTAGCTACTTTCCAGGGACATTTCTCCCTAAAGGCCACTCTCAGCTTTCCTGCCACACACTGTACTTTGGAGAGCAAGCTATTAGCTCGGCTGTGCTCCCCACGCCCCTCTCAGAGGCCAAGGATGTTGATGATGTTGTTAGGGTCTCATGGAGACAGCAGAAGATGCAGTTGGATCTTCACAGACCAAAAACAAGCCTCAGGTGTAGATGTGGGTCCCAAATTCAGCAACAAACATATTGACTGATAGTCAGTGAGAATTATGTGCCATATAATCAAGCACGTAAGCAGGTATTGAACTGGATTGAGACCCAAGGCCATGAAAGGTGAAAATATTTTACTGAAAAGTATTACTGAATGTTTAGCATCTACATGAAACTCTGCCATGTGTGATGCGAGGGGAGTGAAGCACCAGTATTTTATCTGTCTATCAGTGGCGGGAGCCTGACAGGTAGTCGTCTTTTCCCAGGAGACTGGTTAGGTAAAAGCATAGTCAAACAATTTTACATCCAGTCTAACATTATAACAAATAAACTGGATGAGAGGGAAATTAAAGAAGCAGCAGATAATCTTCTGCCAGTGGAGATTCAAATGGAAGGAAAAAGAAAATCGCACTGGGTATTTCAGGATCACAGATACCTAAACAAGAAAAATATTATGTCATCTGCAATGTTTTCCTGCCACTGAGGGATTTTTCCCTGCAAATGACTCTTACATAGTTTTGCTACCTGCATGTACCATGTAGATGTTTTTTACTGATTTTCTTGAGACATTAAGTTGCAATATAGCTCTTTTTTTGTCACCCAAGTGTAAACATAATTTGTTTTCTAAAGATAGAAGTATTGAAAGCTAGTGAGAAGTTATGAAGACTAAGAAGGAGAAAGAAAGCCCACCTCTGCCGTCAGGAAGGAGCCCCATGCCCTGCACACCCACTAGAGCAACTTGACTGCTGACGATATAGTGCCACTGTCATTGTTCTTGTTCTAAACAACCCCATTTTACCATACTTTGGTCTTGACGATACTGTCTTCCATGAAAAGACTTGGTAAAAGCAACATACTTTTCAAAATACCATACCATTTACTTCAAATATTTATCATATATCCAATACGGTTTTCTAAGTGTATCTCCTAGTTAATTTCTCTTAAATCTGAAGGTAGGCTCTGGTAGGGAACTGAAAATTTCCTTATCTTTCTTGTCAGCCTTCCTGTTACTTTGTTGATCATAGTAGCATTCAATTTCTATACACTTTTTCCTTATTAAAGAGAAAAAAACAATGCTATGACTACCTTCGGCATTATGCATACTGGAAGTACAGTATTTAAATGATCATGATGCTTCTGATTTGCAGCTGCATGCAGAGGGGAAAAAAAACCCCAGACTATTTTAAGCTACTGAAGCAGTCACTCTTGGTGTTTCAGCTCACCATTATTCTCTCTTCCTCAGCAAAGTCTAGTCAGCCACCATTCCAAGAAAGGCAGTGCCAGCTTCAGGAAGAGCTATTCTCTAAGTCTTCAGATCTTAAAGGGCGGTGGAAAACTTCACATTCTCACAGCAGGAGAGCAGGGACTGAGTGTAGGTGTAAATCTCTGGCAGCTGATTGTTGGAGCCCACAAGCTGTACCTTGTAAATAATTCACTTAGGCACAGAAAAATCTGCATATGAGGATGAAATGTCATTTATAACTCATAGGATATTGACTTGGCTGAGAACAAGTTTCCAGCCCCTTCAACTCATTAAGTACCACTAAGGAAGAAGGAATATAGATGATGTAAAATAAACTCTGCTTTTGGCTTGTAACTAACAGAGAACGGTTAACACTAACCAAGATGAAAGTTAAATTCTCTGGGAGAGAAGGAAGGGGACATGGTGTTTCTCAAATCAGTCAGCTCAGTATAAATTGTACAGCTTCTTTATTATTAACTCTGTCAGAACCTCATCCTTCACATTATTAATGGGGCTGGGCTTATAAGAAGGCATTTAGCTGGAGGTGAGGTGCTGGTGCTGGAAGTGTTTCCTTTCCTACATTTTTGTGACTTGGAATCATTTGCTGAGAGAAAAGATAATGCACTCAAACAGAGCATCCCTCACTGAAATTCTGTGCTATCAGAGACAAGATATTTTTGTAACTGATCTAATTTCTTGCTTTATTACATTATTATCATCCTAAAAACCTGTCTGTAATATTCTGTTTTCAGATGCTTATAATTTTGCCAAGATTAAGTCATTTACCTGAAACATTTCACACCACCCGATGCTGAATGCTGTTGGAAAACCATTCACCAAAATTCTCAGGAGAATTAGTGTTTTTATGGAACAGAAGTAGGGAAAAGGTATTGTGCTGTCTGTGTTGAAAAGTCCGGGGATTCTGTAGGAGAAGATGAACGGATGGTTGAGAGGGATGCAGTAAAGGAAGCAGAGACTGAGAATTGAAATAGGGTGCAGACCTGGTATTAGTTGTGACCTGATATCTGATTGAGAATGTTTGTTATCACAGTGTTCATTCCAAGTGGAATAGAACCTTCGAGATCCAGGGTATTCATCTCTCTTACTTGTGCACTCTACACTATCTGAGTTCTGCTTGTACATGAATGTGGTGGTTTTTAATCCCCTCTTTTCCACTAATTACCCTTTCTCCACATGCCAACATCACTGAGAATGAAGGCAAAGGTATTAATTTCGTTTGGGGCTGTTTGTAGGTTATCTTTAATCTCTGCTACATCATCCCTCTATAACAGCTCAATTTCTTCACTCAGTGTTTTCTTTTTATTTAGACGGCTGATGAAATAGCTGCTATTTGTTTTAATCTCCTTTGCAAGGTTTAGCTCAGCTTAATTTTCCAGAAAACTTTCCTTTTGGGAGGATTTTCACTTTGTCCCTGTATTTCCTGCCTGAGAAAATAGCTTGCTTTACTGTTCAGACCCTTGTTCTTTGAGGCTCAGCTTCATTCTAAATAACATAGTTTGAGGTGGTTGCTCATTCAGTTAAGTCTCGAGCCTTTCCTTGCAGTCTCTTCCTTTCGCTTCGCACTCTGCTCTGCCATTCAGGTGACTTCCTTAAGTAGCTTCATTAATCTCTGAACATTCATATTTTCCTG
>NW_010249597.1:126132-159857 GCF_000690775.1 Eurypyga helias
CGAGTGTCTTTGCTAATGAAAACATGCTTGATCTGACAATGCTCTTGGTGCTGAAGGTAGGCAGTAGATTCTTCACTTTCCTTTCCAGCCCCCATCCTACCCTACACTCCCTGGCATGCAGTTTCCTCTTGCAGTTTCTTCTTGCAGTTTCTAGATCAGCTCTGGAGAGAGGCTTCCTGATTATCCTTCGCAGTCAGGTGGACCTGCTTCTTCATGTGAGCCTCAGCTCTCTCCCTTTTTCCTGAGTGCAATTCTTCCTTAACTTCTTCTCGCTATTTACTGCACATCATTCTCCTTTTTCTGCTCTGGCTCCTGGCTCTCTTATTTTACAGTACAAAATTTTCTGCTTTCTTCCTCAGTTCCTCATATTTTTGCCTGTTTGGAACCTTTATGAATTCTCTCAGGCAAAACTTCTTTCATCAATAGCTTCATGTGGTGCACAAACAGTCAATATACACATAAAATGTGCTGTTTCTGCACCCATTTTCACTGTCCCTCTGCATTGCTCAAGTCATTGTTAGAGTTGAGCATCTGAAGAAGGAGGAGATAACCCAGCTGGCTCCAACCACTATCTCCCATGGAAAACCCCTTGTTTTGTGCTCCCCAGCTAAGCATCTGCCTCATTTAAAACCTTGCGTCTCAGGGAGCCTGGATTTATTGTTGCTTATATGTCATGGGGAGCGAGGTGTCTGTTGTTAGGCAAAATGTTAACTCCAAAAGCATGCTTCAGTTATGAGTTGTTAGGGTAGCTGTCCATAGGCATGAACAAGGTGAGATGTCCAGCTCTTACTGATACCATCACTGAAAAGGAAATGCAAATGGAAGAAAGCAGGATTGGGATCACATCCACACGAACAGCCATAGCTGCTTGCTCTTTCCAGTCCTTTCCTGATTGAAGGTCCCAAGTAGGGAGTAGACACACTGGACTGAAAGATTAGACAGGTTAGCCCCTGGTTTAGAGAGTGGGAAATACATGACAGGTGAGGAAACAACCAAATGGGCCAAGGTGGGGAGGGAGGAAGGAATCTGGATTTTCGTCAGATGGCAACCCCAGTGACAACTGGAGTCACGTGTAGGTGCTGTCTAAGAGAAGAGACAGACAGCAAGGGTTTGTAGGTGTGGTAGCAAAAGGAGGGAGAATTAAAAAAAAAAAAAACCCTCCAAACCCCACAGCTCTTTAATGGCAACAGAGAAAGAAGTAAGTAAGTAAACAAATAAATAAAGACCACTTTTCCCCAGTCCCATATCAAAAAAGAGAATCAAGATGATAACCCCTCAGATTAGGGTTTATTATGAGAGCAAAAAGAGGAATGTATTATCAATAGCCAAGTGGGTTCAAGGAAAGAAGAAAAGCATATGAAATATATTAAGAGAACAAAAAATACTGGAGAGAATGTAGACTCATTAATAAATGAGGAGGAAGATTAAATCAATGACGGTTCTAAAATGGGTAAACTACTAAAATGCTTTAAAAATCTCTTAAATAAGAAAAATAAGGGGGAAGGAGAAATGGATAATTAAGAAGCAATGACGACTTTGTCAAAGCTATTGATGAAAAGCAGGTAAGAGAATACTTAAAACATCTGAATATATATACAGATCAGCAGGTGTGCATGCATTTCAGAGTGTTAAGGGAATTAGCTAATGAACTTACAGAAACACTGGCAATTAGTTACAGAAAGTTACAGTGTGATGGGAAAGGAACAGAGGGCTGGGGGAAAAAAAACAAATGAAATACTGAACTTCTGAAAGGGAGAAAGTAAAAAAAAAAACCCAACCCTAAAAATAAAACAATCCAGGCACTAACTATTCAGTGGTCCAATTTCTATGCCTGATAAAGTAATGACATGTATATTAAGATAGAAATTGAACCATAAACACAATTAAGAGCAAGGGTTTCTACAGAATAAATCATGACAGACAAACCCTATTGCTTTTTCAGATCAGGTTACGAAAGCAGGCAAAAGAAGTAAAAGGAAGGTAATGCATCTGGACTCTCCTGAAGCATGTGGTACAGGGCCTCCTCCTATCTTACTTGAAGAATGAATTAACATTGATATGAATGTCAGCATTGTTGTCGAAACCAAGAGTGAACTGAAGAACCATGAAATAAGGAAAATGATAAATTAAGGTGTTGAGTTTCTGGGGGCTTCCTGCAGGGGTGCTACACAGGGATCTAAGCTAGCTCTAGTTTTATTTAACATTTCTGATAATGATGTGGAAAAGGGTGGAGGAGGATGAGGTGGAGAGTAGGAGATTAGGTTTGTACATGGTCTTCACTAAAACAAAGTTAATAATCGATAATAGTAAATAACAAAAAGTAATGATAAGCCTTGTAAATGACAGGCTGGGTGATGGTATGTAGGTGAGTGAAAATAAAGCAGCAAAACTCAGCACAACAGTTGAGATCAAGGGTTACTGCATTCCAGAATGGATGAAGAACATGTGTCGAAATAATACAAAGTATTAATCAGAAAACCAAAATGGGAAGTTATTTAAAAAGTAGAAATGAAAATGCTTCCTTTTTTAAAATGTCAAATCATGATGTTTTGTTATAGAGGAAAGAGATGGAAACCAATGCCATTTGGTTTCATCAAGGGGCCCTCTGACAAGCTCCAGTGACAGTTTCACTGTATATAGCACTGTTGAGGCTGCATCAAAAATACTTTGTACAGTTTGGGACATGTCAATCTCAGAATGCTGTCAAGAAATTGGAGATTGTCCAGAGAAGAGTAATGAAAATGATTAAGAGTCTCAGGGGATTCATTTATAAAGAATATTAAGTGAATTATATTTTGATTAGGAGTACACTTCAATGGTGTGTAAGAACAGAAAGACATAAACACCAAGTAAGGGAACAGGATGATTTAGGATGGCCCCTGAGGTTTTGATGGGATGAAGATCAAAAGATAATTTAGATAGGATATCAAGAAACATTCTTTAGCTGTGAGAGATTTTTGATCCAATTTTCCCCCCTTTCTGATTACAGAATGAGCTTCAGAAGAAACAGAGAACGTTCTTGCTTCTGGAGTTGCCATGAAGGACAGAGTAAAGGACTTCTCTAACTAGTCAGGAAGGGTCCTGCAGTGTGATCTAGGGAGTCTCTGCACCTTTAATTCCTCCTATCTCAATGCAGAGGTGGGAAGCCACCATTCCCAGTGAGCTGACCCCATGTGTTTTTTGTTCCCCAAAGCACTCATCTGATGGTGTTTCCTTAACCCTAACTAGTGAGTAGATCAGCCAGTAAAGGAAGTCCCAGGGGTGACCGAATGGATGAGGAGCTGTGTTAGCTGATCACTCCTGTCATTTATTTATTTATAAAAATAAAAAGGCACCTGCTGCTCTTGTGTACATCTGCTGTCAATGTTTGGCCATGGTAAAGACAAAGTCAAAAGACCGCAAGGTACAAAATGACAAATGCAATAAGCTGGAGACATACTTAATGAAAACACCGTAATAAGCCACTTTTCTCAAAATAGTGTCTGATAAAATGCCTTTTTTTTTTCCCCAAGATGTACCAGCAATTTAAACAAACTTACATATTCAGAACTAAAATTATACCTGGTCTAAAGAAATACAATTTTTAAGGAAAATATTCAGTTCCTATTGGCAGATATATAAACATTCCCATTGATCTGGGGTCAATGCTTCAATTGTTTTTGCTGCCACGTGTCCTACTGTATCTGCTTATTAAAGTATTTCTGTAATATGCATTACCAACTAACAACTCGCTCAGATAAAAAGGCTGATATCTGTCCTGTTTGTTTCATCTGAGATTAATCGCAGAAAATGATACTGTGAACTAAAGTGTAGTCTTAGATTTCTAGTCAGAAGTGTGTGGTTGGAGGTGACATCTTTTTTTATCACCTGTGTAGCCAGATCTTCTTGTTAGGATGAAGGATACAAATTACAGTCAAATATGAGAATATTTCCTTTTAGTGCAGGTCTCAAACATATCCTTTGGTTTAATATTAGCCTAATTTCTAGATATTTATCAGCTATGTATTGAAATGCTGCCTTAATAGTAGTGTGCCTTAAGGACTGTTCCAGTGAGGAGGGAAGGACTGTAGGGTGTCTTCCCAGTGCATCTCCAGAAATGCACAGCCCAGTTCAGCCCCGATGCTCCCTATGTGCTGGAGAAGTTTAATCCTGCCACCTGCTAGGTCCGGTGTCACTGTGGGCAGCTGTGCTGGGGCCCAGGGAAGAATATTGCTCTGGATATGTAGCACTGATTGGCAACACTGCTGGCTGAGGGTGCAGGCAACCGCTTTCTAAATCAGGTGTTAGGAATAGTCTAATAGCCTCTTTTTTGTTTCTGTCCCCTTTGTGTCTCATAGTTCCTAAAACGGTCGGTCTCCTCTGCCTTAACCCTTCTTTGCTAATGTATGCAGACCATAGTTTTCACTTGGAGAGAGAATTGACATTTTGCATTAAACTCTGAGGCCTGCTTTGTTAATATTAATTATTGTTCATTTGCAAGTGCTGAATATTGTGGACTTTGTAATGTATGCATGGCGGTCCTTGTAATACATCCAGTTTGCAGGTGTCGGGTGCCAGGGAACACAAGATGGAAGAAAACAATGTATGTGCAGACATTTTCAGTCCTTACACCCTGAGATGGGAAAACTTTGGCCAAAAGCTTAGACTGTGTTTGGACTCTGGGCAGCGTCTAGCACATGAGTATTATGGCAGGTCTTTTTCTTGCTACAGTCTATCTGCCTTCTGCTTGCATGTGCTTCCTGCTGCTGATGTTCAAAAACACATCCAGCCCCACAGAAACTCTCCTCAAAAAAAGATGCCTGGATATAGTACTATAAAAAGGATGTATATTCCAATTTAAAGTATGCACAGATCATTCACTGAGGTAGCAACTATTCTTTTTCCCTTCCCCCAAGATAAGAGTGTAAATCACATCATCTCAACAAGGCAGGTAGTGAGGATGACAAAATTCTTACATTCCTAAAGTGTTATTGGAGAAAAAATGTCACCTCCATGCATAATTGCATAACTTTACTACCTGTCATTTTCTATCAATCAAAAAAATGTTATACTTGAATTTGAGGACAAACATGTCTAATAAGATTTTAGATTGACAGCTGAACAGCTGCACTCAACCTTATTTTAACTTTATTTTTTGTTGTTGTTCACTAGATCAACATAGAAAGCATTATACCAAAGTTAAGGGAAACAAATACTCAGATATATTAATCCCTCATGCACACTTTACCTCAAAAAAATAGAATTTCTTTCCCCATAGCTTTAGTTAGTCAGCTCCCTTCTGTCTCACCAGTGCTGCAGCAGGAGTCTAATGTTTCTTCCTTTGTATTTCCAGTGCAGTGTTGCCAGATTTTGTTTCAGTTATCAGATAAATGTGTTCGATGCCTTGCAAGCAGCACCAGCGCCCTCGGCACAGCAGCAACTCCTCCAGTGACACCTCACTTGCCCCAGTCCCCCTTCTCCTGGTGCAGGGCTCTGGCTTGATTGTCCTTTCAGTGGATCATCTGGTTCCCCACACAGCAGCCCACCTCCCTCATCCAGCATTTGACTCCCTTCCATGGGCTCTGTTGTTCAGGGTGTGCAGCAGTCTTCAGCTCTGCACATTGGGGATTTCTTCTTCTTCATCGGTGGTGAGCAGAGGATCTCACTTGTTCTCCTTTCAGATTACTCTGTGTTAAACAGCAGCCTCTTTCCTGTCTCCACATATTGCCTTCTGTCTCTGTCCACCTCTGCATCCGCCTCCTGGAGATCCTAGGGAACCTCTTCCCACCACTATTTTTCCTCTTTGAAACTGCTTGTGCTTTACCTTGGTGACTTCTCCGTATATCTTTTCAATATTTCCCAGACTTCTCATCCCTGAATAGGTTACCAAGAACCTGTTTCTCAGTTTCAGGCCTTTTTCTTCTTGGTGTTAATTTTCAGTCAGCTAAAGCACTCCAACGTTTGGTTGGACCTAACTCAGTGTCTAGTGCATCGTTTGTGGTCTGGCTTTGCTGAACTCTTCCTAAGCCATCACAGTTGCTCCAGGACAGGCTTTAAAATGACAAAGAGGGTACCAAGACCTGTTTAGTATGGATGCATGGGGAGACAGAGGTAGACATCTAATCTTGGCCATCTTCTGCATTTTCTTTCAGTTCTGTGTGTGAAACCACCATTCCATCCTTCTGAATAAGGTACACCTGGATGAAGAGTAAAGCTAAAGAGAGGGTAGGGAAGGCTGGTTGCTGTTGGAGGAAAATTGTCTTCCTACAGCTTCACATAAAGAACATGATTATTTCCCATCAGAGTATCTCAAAGCACTCAGAGGTTAAATTTTACATCCCTCTAGTTCTGCAAGGAGACCATGGTAGCCTCCCTGTACTTGTACTGTGAAAGCAGCTATTGCAGAGATGTCACTTGCTTCCATGAACATCTGGGAGAGCAATGATTAGGATCAAGTGAGAAGATGGCCTCTACCCAGCTCCCTGTTGACCAGCATGCTGTCATGGAGCAGACACCCCAGGGACAGATACTGCAGATCTTTCGTAGTTGGTACACTTTGTTTCTCCCTTGCAGAAAGAAGCAAAGACTAGATGGGAATTCTGCACCTATGACTGCAGTGAGTGTTGTGAAAGAGGTAAGGATAGAGATTCCGAAAGTTAATCTTCATTTGGCTAGTTGACACTGCAGAAACATTGACCCCAAGGCAGCCTGATCTTGGGTGTGAGCGACAAAAGCCTTCCTGGAAGGCGAAGCACAAGGTCTTATTCCGTGTCCGGCTCTGTGTTCACTGTAGTTAGACATAAGCTAGGTATTCCTCTACATGTGGAAATCACATCCTTGCTTGTAGTGTAGGTCCCAGAAATTCCTGGTCCACTTCTGAAGCAACACAGTGTACGCTATAGGTTGCTCTCTGCTTCTGGCAAAGCCACAAATGAGTCTCCAGAGATTTCTCTTGGTGAAGTGTCAATATTGGAGCAATGTTTATTTTCCAAACACTTTAATGCATCCTTTTTGAGCTCCTGATATTGTTTGGCCTAACTTAATGACAAACGAGCAAGTGTCTTCATGCTACAAGAGTAACCAAGGAGCCAGATGTCAAAGTGCTATCAGACAAAGTCACAATTAAGTGCAACCCACAGTTTCTATAGCAGGCACAATTAATTGCAGGCACAAAACAATGACTGCAAACGGGCGGTCATTAAAAAAAAAAAGATTGAGGAGAGACATTCTGAGCATTCATGCTATTATTTAAATTAACAGTAAATAGTAATCTTTTTTGCTTTGCAGGATCTTTCACATTAAATCTTTAAAATCTCTTACAAACCACAGTGGCCCTGTGTCATAATATTCAGTGAAAGGGAAAATGCTAAGACTCATGGGAAAGTATAAAAATGAATTAAACTTGTTTAGCCCTGATATCACACAAACTGCTCAGGCTGGACCTTTTCTCACTGAGGAAAAGAGTCTTTTGACAAAATGGGAAGAATGTATTTATTTTACTGTTTCTTCCCTACTAAGCATATTCATATTTACAAACGTTTATGATTTGGATTCAAAGTAGTGCCATAAGTGATCCGTGGCAGGTAGGTTTTCTACGGTCCCTGTGCTAGTGTAGCTGGTTTACAATGGTGCTGAGGAAGAACTGCAGGACCACATAGCCCTGGAGGAGCTGTGTCCTGGCTGGGCCCTCCAACATGCCTTTCCAAGAGTAATTTCCTTTGTCGCCTGTGAACCAGTGACCAGAAACTGTCTTTCTCAAAGGCAAAATGTTGTTAAGGTCTGCATGCGTGAGAAACAGACAGTCTTTGTGCAGCCAGACACGGAGGGATAGAAGGGGCTTTGCTTTCTTTTGGTGACTTATGAAAACGTTCCACCAGCCGTGGCTCCACCTCTCCATGGAAAATATTAGGCGATGGGATCGTGCTGGCCAGATTTCTCTGCCTGTCAGGCTCCAGGATCAGAGGCACAGTGGCAGAAGCCCAAGAAACGCTCACAGCGGAGCGTACCTGCCTTCTTCTGGTCTCTCCCCAGGCTGTCCTCTCACCTCATGAATATCCTGCTGGGGGCTGGGGAAAGGGGAGATGGAGAGGGTGTCAGAGAGACCTTGGGGATGGAGCAGAAGATGTTGAGGATCAAAGGAAGTACGGGGTGGGGGGGGCTTGGAGCCCTTGCCGGCTACATGACAGGCAGATGCCAGCAGGTGAGCCACTTTTTCCACTGACAGCAATCTGGCTGCATCATCTGCCTGCAATCGGAACCCTTTCCCTGCAGAGAGTTTCGGCTGGACATTTTATCCCCATCCAGGTTTTACACAGGTGGAGACACACCAGATCTCTGCCAGCCAGAGCAGGGGGCAGTGCACACGGGTTGGGGGGCTGAACCATGGTGAGAGATACCCGGGCAAAAGGCTGCTGCATGTGGGTGCACCCCCGAGGCACTCCCTCCCCATCGCCTGTGCTGCTGCTCAGCTTTGTGCCTGCATTTTGGCCACCTCTTTTTTCCCTCTTTAGTCCATTTCATTGCAATGCTTGGGATGGAAAGGCTTCACAGGGTCCCACTTCCTGTGGTTAAAGTGGGACATCTGCCCAAAATGGGACAGTTTTCAAAAAATCTTAATAAAAAAATAATCAAACCCATGCAATGTTTCTTATTTTGTCCATTACATCATCAGCCCCATCTGTTTTCAGTGTTTCACGGGGTTGCACTGGAATTGATATTGTGGGGCAGAAACTGGTGATTCCCCCCACTTTGCTAGTGAATCAGCAGAAGGAAGGAGGGAGCTGAAAGAGCCTTTTCTTTGCTTAGGACTGCTGTAAATTTTAGGCATGAGTATTTGTGCTGAGCTTCTTTAGCCTCTGTTGACATCGGTGTTGGTGAAGGATACATATGGCTGAAGTCCTACAACTCTTAATATAAAAAATATTTAGATATTGCTCTTAGGACCACACCTGAAACAAGGACTTCCTATGGTCCGCATGCCATTACACTGCATTTCTTTCATACTGAGAGGCCAAAATTACATTGCTAAGTTATAAGTAGTTTACATAATCCCAGAATGCAACATGGGAAAGCTTTCAAAATAAAAATGAATAATAAGATCAGCATTTATTGGTTTTTTCCTCCTACGTTGCCATTGAAAATTCTCATTGGTGTGGCTTTATATGAATAGTTCTCCAGAAGTAAATTATGAGCAAAATTCAAAGCCACCATAAATTAAATGTGCTTTTTTCCTGCTTTGGTGTACAAGACTTTCCATTAAGCTAGCCCCATATAATATACCTTGGATGTGTTCAAGAAAGCCCTGTAAATTATAGTAAGTATTTAAAATGGTAAGTAGACATTGAAAAAGGCCACATTAGGATTAATGAATGAAAGGGTTGATACTGAAAATGCACTTGTAAATAAATAACATGAAAAGTAAAGATGACACACTGTTAGGTTAGAGTTACAAGTGGGAGTATGATGATAAATCACACGGCTGTTTGTCAGAGCTTCACATGTGGGTGCATGTACTCCTTAGTCCCTTTCTTCCCTTCCCCCCAAGTGAAACGTCTCCCTCCCCTTGCCCCACTCTCTGTGCCTCCGGGAGACCGATGGGTCTTGTCTCTGCTTTCGGCACTGCCTTTCAGCGCTGGAGGTGTGCTGGGCTGGGGAGCGCACTACCTGTTAGGAGCACAGCTTGCCTTTCACTGGTTTGGCTGGACAAAGGCAGTGCTTCAGGCTGGCTCTCTCTATTCCAGTAACAAAACGCACATTGCCGACAGCAGGAGTCTGCCAGGGGTGCGGCTGAGCATGGGTTCACTGCTGCTGGCCGCAGGTGTGTTGGATACGTGGGTACCCCCCTAGCAGCTCTCTTGGCAGCCATCTGGGGATGGGAGCTGGGTTGCTGTACCCAGAGGTGAGCTGGGGGATGCGGTGAGGGGGATGCAGGGCTTGCTGTCTGGTGCAGTGGGTGGAGGAGAAAGCTTTTTCCCCCTTCCCACCCCTCCACAAGTCCTGGGCTTAAGGCATGTCTGGTTGGGACACAGCATGGCTGGGGTTGTAGCAGCAGCGGTGCCATGAGCATGGTCTGAGGTCTAGTCATGGTGGAAACTTTATTGAATCTCTCTGCCTTGTGTTGAGCAAGTTCTCAGAAAATGAACAAAAACGCCAAAACCCAGAGAGGAAAAAGCTTTCCTCCCAAGCAAGATTTTTCCACGTTTTCATTGATCCAGCTGTAAAAGCCATATATACCGATTACAGGTACTGGCATCATCATGTCTTGTATCTCATATCATCATCTGTGGGAGCTGTTCTATGCAGCCTCTTCTGGCTCACTGCTGAAATAGCTCACAGACTATGATCCAACAGAGTGGAGCAAAAACGAAATGGGAGGCTGTGAGACCAGAAAACATATGTGCATCAGTACTTGCAGATCACCTGGGCTGAGGAAAGCACCTGCCTAATTACATTAGGGTTTGCGTGTCTGAGAGAGCATGTGTAAGGTAAGTAGGCCTTGTGTAGCTGGGATCAGAAACTCCTTGTTAAGGTTACCTCTGCTTAGGAACGATATGATGTGGCTGCATGCCATCATACTCTGGCTGCGAGTGACACGGGACAAGTCCAAAATGTGATGTCCTTAATGGAGTTACTCGGGATGCAGAGCAGCGCAAAACAGGATCAGGCTTTGGCATGTACACTAGATGAAGTGATGGGTGGGTACATTTTTATAACCTGATTTTACTTCCCTCTGTAGTATTCAATTTTATCCACATAGGTCCATTGAGAAAAGAAGGTTCTGCTCTCAGTGAAGTGTTTATGGGCCCATACAGCCAAAGGAATACCTTTTATGTGCCTGTGGCACTTTGAATATCTTTGAATGGGAAGGAATCTTTGTGGGCCAGAATAAATCCACTTACTTTTTGGTCTGCCATGCGAGGAAGGGCAGAGCGGCAGTCAGTGCCACCTAAATCTTTGCCAGACCCCAGGGAAGGATTTAAGTTCAAGTTCCCTATTTGAGTAAGCACTAGGAACAAATGGTAACATAAAGGTTAGTAGAAGATTATAAATAGGATAATAAATGGAGAAGGAAGGATTATACTACCACATTAGAAATCATTTGAAGGGAAGGTAGAAACTCTCATGCTTTGCAATAATTTTTGAGTGCCCAGATTGACGGTAATCTATCTGTGTTATTTATTATACAGATATATGTTTTGAAATAATTTTTTTAAAGGAGCTTTTTTAAATTATTAGAGCTACAAATAGAGTAGAACACCAAAACTCTAAGAGGCTGAAGTAGAATGTTAATGTTGTAGATTTGCTGTGGAGATGTGTCTGAGTACACCCAATCATCTCAGAGAAGAAAAGAACATGTTTCTCATGTGGCCAGTATTAGCTAAGTAATTTGGCTTATATTTTTGAATACTCGTGATTAACTTTTTTATGAAAAACGCTCTATCAGATAAACTCAGGTAATTGGTAAAGGGGAAGAAACCACAGTCCATCCATCGATAGACCGTGAGCAGAAAGAGGTAAATCAGTCCATCTGCTTTGAACTCTTCATTCAGCTCAATGCAGTTCATAAAACTGAAAAGCCAAATTGTGAGCAGTAAAAGAAAGGCTTAGGAGTTGAGATGGTGAAAAGGGAGTAACGATCTATGCTCTTTATGGGTCTCCTTAACCAGAGTCTGCAAGTGCCTCACAGCCTCCAGTTTTGCACTCTTTGTCATAGGTACGGTGGCGTCTAAGAAGCAGATGCAAGAGCAAAATTACCAACAACTGCCCAAGCTGAGTAGCATCACTTAGGGTTCACCTGACTGGAGCCACTTCCCATGTAAAAAAAAATGCCAGTTTTCAAGTAGTACTTTTTGCAGTCTTGCTGTGTTAAATCAATGGTTTGGGGTTAGCTTAGCTGTCTGTGCATGCCACCACAGTTGAGTTATGCAGAGATGTCCTGCCACATGCCCAGCCCCATAGCATTTTATAAATTAGAATCTAAGGATCTACATGACTTCCATGTGTTGGCAGCCAAACCTGTGATGGAGCAGGGAACAGCTCCCCTACACCTGGATTGCTGTCCTTCCCCTTTGGATACACCTGGTCTTGAGAAACTTGAGGATGCCAGCTCTCTGGAAGTTAGTACACACATGTTATTGCCTTCTAGCTAAGACATGTATGTCTAATATCAAACTAAGGGTAACAGCAAAGGGTCTGATGTGTTTTTCACAGAGAAAACACAGAGAAAATGGGAGCTTTGGCCTGCAGCTTCACTGTCGCTCATGTTTGGCCACCCAAGACTTAGCGTGGGTGACCACAACTGTGCTCTGACTACCTCCCTTCCTTCTGTTGTGCAGGTAAATATTCTGCTACGTGATGAACTTTTAAATGAAATGTCGGTGAGTGCTGTGGCATTGGCAAAGGTGGTGTTGGGCGAGGAATCGACAGCAATGGTGTCCAACAAAGCAAAGGAAAACAGTCAGATCTGGGACAATGAGCAAAACAGTCATGGGATGGTCCCAGAGGGAGAGCATTAGCCATGATCATGGAGAGAGCAGGAAAGGGGAGAAGAAGTGTTGACCCTGGTGCCACTGAAGGTAGAGGAAGATGTGGACAAGAGAAGCCTGTGGTTTCATTAACAAGCATGTCATAATGTCACTGCCTGGGAAGGGATTGGAGCAGGATCCAAACGAGAAGGCAGGCAAGGACAGCAAAAGAGAGAACTACAACTGCAGTAGAGAAGACACTAAGGATTTCCAAAGGACAGTTTCCATTACTTGGACTTCCACACTCCTTTTCACCTTAGTCTGGCTGAGAAATCCTGCAAGGAAGACCTCGTTAGTACCTGGCATATGTTTGGGCTTGGGAGCCAGACTACTCACTGCTTTTGAAACACACCTGGAATGCTGGAAGCCCCAGGGAGCTGCCTGGTTGTGCTGATGAGAAAGGTGTTTGAGTAGCAGCATTGGCACTAAGGTCTCATGGCACGGGTGGCTCACAGTGGTGAGGATGGCCTTCTTCCACTTCCTCGTTCCCTGCAGTGCTTTTGGAAGGTGACACTTCCAACCTTGGTTACGCTGGTAACACTCCAGTGGTTTTGTAAACTGCTGAGCAATCTCTGTGAACTGGAGCTCAGCTTCGTATCTATGCTTTTGAAAGGTTTCATTATGTTTTAAGAGCATGTTTGTTTCTTTTTGTGCATCTGAGAGCTTTTTACCTGTTTCTCCCACTCTCAGGCTTTCAGACTATGAGAGTAGTTTAGCAATCAGGAAATTACTAGCATCACCCTAATTTTAGTATTGTTCATGCATTGCAAAGCAACTTGCTACACTAGAAAAAAAAATGTTTGAGCAATATTGGTGCAATATGTCAGACATGTAGCAATATTCTCTGTGATTATCACCCCATACAATTTTCAAAGCAGTGATGAATTGTGACAGATCCTCCTCTGAAATAACCCAGCATAGTTTATGAAATCAGTAGAAGTGTATCATTTTGCACCAGCTGAGGATCTGGGCTACTTTCCTAGATTTCTGCTAATAATTTTTATGATGGAAACGAGTACCTGAGATGAACTGAGAGTTAACCTCTCTAGGTGTACTTTATATTCTTGTGAGATACCCTAGATACATTTTAAACTCACTTAAACAAAGAGATGCAGCCACTGTGTACTGAAAATGAGTAAGATCCCTAGTGAAGTCTGGCATAAACATGGTGGAAAATTCCCCCATTTGTGGCAAGGATTAGGGAGTCTGGGGGCAGTTACTGAATTTCCAGACTAGCAAGTGAAGGAACTTTTAGAAGTGATGGCAACAGAAAGCAGACTGTACTTGCTACGGGTTTTTTTTCATAGACAAGCAATTTGCTTTTACCTCAATGTAAATCTACAGTACACTCACAAACATTTCACAACAGATATTTATAATACAATCACAGTGAAATGGTAGTAACATAGGATCGATTACAATACCATCAGTGCCATTTAAGCTTTACAGTGAAAGACCACCATTTCTGTGTGTGAATAGCAGAGCGTGGGGATTAGCAACGTGTGAATTAGCAGAGTTCTGGTGACTGGCTAGAAAGATAGGTATTCTTTTTTCTTGTCATTTAGAGATGAAGAGGAGTTAATTCAGAAAAGACCAAGTTACTGACACTTTTAATAATAAAGTAACACTTCAGAATGGTGGTGCAAGATGAATGATTTGTAATGACCAGTATAACAATGTGAGAGAGACATGTCACGAGCTTCTCCCTCTGTTAACATGTCTGAGACTGTTCAGCAGTTACCATCCTTCAGGAGCATTTCTAGTCATTTAGTTTTATTTATATATGTGTCTTTTTCCAAATCTGCCAAAAATACTATTTAAAAAGACCACACAGAGAACCGATCTACCTTACACAAATGTCTGGTGGGAAACAGTCATGTAAATTTTGATTTACTGAATGCACAAAAGAAGGAGGCCACCGCCTAAGAAATGGATGACAGCATCTGAAAGTGGTTCCAGCATTTTAAAAGCAATTATGAGGGGTAGATTTATGCATGAAACCTGCTCTGTACATTAACTAAATTTGTGGGTTTAATCACTGGAAGGAGAAAACCAGCTATGAAATACCCAAAGTAACAGGTCATTGTAGATATTCCCCTGAGGACATAATTTGTGTCAGTGTGTGTGGACAGGACTGCACGTATGTGTTGCAGAAGTGACAAAGGAAAAAAAAGTCAGTGAATATCCTCAAAAAACAAATACATGAGAATGCTGGAATATATGGCTTCCTGAATAAAGAAAATAAAGCTGTGACTATGTGAAGATTTCTTAGTATGGGAATGGCAAAGGAGTAACGCATTCTTCACTCCAATGGAAATTAATGGAGCATGCATTCCTCATTCTCAGTCTATTTGAGGCTGCAACAGGGGATATCACATCTGGCAAAACTACTTTGAGTCATGTTATACCACTTATAACATCATCTGGACCTTAGGAAACAGCTTTCTGAAAATAAGGAATGCTGTACAGTACCTGACATTAGCCCTGTTGAAAGGTACTGATAAGTTGCAGAGGCCTAAGAAATTAAGGGCCACATTTACATGGAATTTCCCTGCACTTTATTACAGTCAATTCCCTGGTTTTGCAATTTTAACTGCCCTTTTCCCTTAAGTGCCTTCCCATGGGCAAGTAGGAGCTGCTCGTTTGTGAAAGGGAACCAAATCAGTCAGAAAGGAGAGCATCTGGGACAACAACAGAAGAACACTGCGTACCCAGAAACATTACAAAATCTGCTATAAAATGAGAGCATTCATTATTAATAGAAATACTATTTTCAAACTATGTCGCACTTTCATCTCCGAGGTTTTCACATGCTATAGTCCTGATCCTGTGTTTGTAGTCCTAACTCCCACTGTTAGCTTGATCAGATTTGATGGAATTAGTGGTGTGAGGAAGATGCACACTTTATAAAGCTTTGCAGAACTTGGCCGTAGACACAAACAGCTTCATAAAAACTTAACTATTTCTGGGATTGAGGGTACTGTCCTCTAGATTTTTCCATATATTCTGCAATTACCTTTCAGGAGGGGGCTATTTTGGCAGTGGATGGTGATTTTATTTATTTATTTTTTATTCAAAAACACCTTAGGACTTGTACAGTGTTCACAAAACAGAGAAGAACCCTGGTCTGTTAGTACTGGTGAGTGAGAGAAGCTCACAGACAGGACTGCATTGCACGTGCAGGGTTCACATTTACCCCCTCATTCCTAGACTAGAAGAAGTGTGAAATGGCAACATCGTGATGTCCAGGTATATCTGAAATAAAACAAAGACAGCCCCATAGTCCAGGAACTGGTCAGAGCTGGCTGGTGTTCATAAACAAAGCTGATGGGAAATTTGGAAATGCAAAAGGGAGAAAGAAAATATGAATGGTCTAAAATCTCCAACTGGAGCACATGGGAGTAAGGGCTATGGATAGGTTTAGTGTTTGCCTTTAAAGCAGAGCATGACTCTGAGTCAAAATACCAGATCTGTGCACCCTTATGAATGGGGGTCTTTTAACCAACACCTCCATCCAAATATGTTCACTTGGCATCGTCTGTTGCCTGGGATCGGCTAGCTTAAAGATCCCAGGAGGTGATCATAAACTAATGCAGAAACTCGTGTATTTGAGGGGGAGAGGGGGATGAGTGTATGTGTAGGGGTAAAAGGGTTACCAAGTGCTTTGTTCAGGGGTCGGTAGATTAGTGGCTGAGGTAGACGGTTATATACAGTGACATAAGGTTTACCACCAAAAGTAAACTTACACCCTTATTAACAACATACGGTGATGCTCATTTCTGCTATAGGATTATACTGTGCAGATTTCTTTTTTTTTTTTTTTTTGGATGTTCAGTTTTTTCCAACATTGGTTATAAAAAGTCCCTGGTGTCCTGTCCTGGACCCGTGATTATAAAAATATTTAAAGTCACAGAATGGATATATGGCTAAGCAGACACATATTTTGATTTATGTTATACTATGGTTTAGGCACACATTTGAAGGCAAGGTTTTTGGCTGAAAACAGCATCACAATAGCAGTCTTCCAACCATATATTATAGTGATGACCCCTGAAAATTATCAGGGTTTAATACAAGGCTATAATATAGGGTTTCTGAAAACTCTACATAAGCAATAGACAACATAAAAAGTCATATTACTATTTATGTGCCATCAAATCACATTAGGAGGGATTTGACCACATAAATAGTAAAATGACTTTTTGGGAATATGGAAATCAAAGAAAAATGTTTCAAATAGAAACCATAATTTACAGAAAAATCACAAATAAGCAACCATTTATGAAACTAGGAAAGTAAGACAAGTGAAATAGAAAGGAAGACTTCTTGGAATCTTTGCTATATACTTTTGTGTAAGATTTTTTTTTTTTTTAACACACCTAATCAAAGATGCATCCTGTCATGTCATATCATTATTACCTATATTTATTGTATTATATTCAGAGATACGTGGGAGTTGACTGATATCTATGCTGTCAGCTGTTTGCCAGCTGTTTGCTTCTGGGATGAGCAGGGTGAATTTTAGCTTCTCAGAATCATCAAAATAAACAGCATCATTTCTCTTTGTTCTTTCTCTGCTGTGCAAAAATGTTCTGTGGATAGAAAAACTTCCCAGTCCCAGAATCTTACCCCCAAGATTTTCTGGAATTGGTTATGAATACATATCACTATTTATTTGGTTCTCATTGTTTGGTGATGCCAATAAATCTGCAAAATAAGCAAGAATAATAATTGTGGTAATTATGGAATATCTGGAGTGTAACGAATGCTGTAAAGACAAGGGTGAAAGTAAGGGATCACACCAAAGAAAAGTTTATAACCCAAGGAATGTCGCTGAAGTTGATGGGATTTTTGCCTCTGACCTCAGTGAGAACTGGGCTGACCTTTGGCCATGCAAAAATGGTGGTAAGAGGACAATTGCTTTGCCATGGGGCACCTGTGCAGGACAGCATGGTGCTGTGATGTGCGTCACATATGGAACACTTCCTCCTTCTTTTGCGGGAAGAGCACAGCGTGGACTGAAGTTTGGCCCCAGTGACTGTAATGCACAACCCCAACACTTGGAAGCAGAATAGAATCGTTAGAACCCCAGGCATTATTATCCTAGGCTGCTGGGAGGTGAGGGTGAAGGAGTTGCTACACTCCCTGTGATCTGACTGGTATCTTTGATGAAGGAATTTCTTTCCTACGGTCCTGATTTGGTAAGCGCTTCACACATGCCTAGTGTGTCACATGTAAGCAGTACTGCTAAAAAGGGAATGTATCTTATGGGATGTGAATAGGACTATTCATGTGCCTTACGTTTACCCTGTGCCCAAGTGATATGCTGGAGAGATGGTCAATATTCTTGTTTTTAGGAAAAAAAAAGGCTTTTATTTTGAGACAGTAATAAATACTAAATTCTTGGAGGATTAAAGGATAGAGGAGACTTCATGTGTCACTGTTGTGCATACACAGTTCCCTTTGAAGTCAACGGAGTTGTGTGTGCAAAAGGACAGCAATATAGGGAAGCAGAAGTTTATAATATTGTGGCTTAGGAGCCAAAAAGATCAGGGGGTATCTAGAATGAGTGCATGAACTTTTAAAGACTTGAGTGCTTTGAAGTGCTCTTTCTTTTTTTTTTCTTTCTTTACAAAAACTCCAAACAAACAAACAAACAAACCAAAAATACCCGACCCAGAACATTAATTTTTACCTAGAACGTAACAGTTAAAATCCACTTGCAGGGAAATTTGTCATTCAGGGAACTTACCTCCCTGAGAGTAAAACAAAAGAGCAAAGATCAATTAAAAAAGTTGAGGAGAAACTTGGGCATATACAAAAGGGACAGGAGGCAACCTAGAGGCAGGTGGCGATGTTTCTGGAAGCAGGAAGGTGAGCTCTTGAACATAAGAGCGATATGCCCAGGAAGCAGGATGATCATATGCCAAGCGAAGGTGGACAAACTATCCAGGAGAACAGCACATAAGAATCTACCTCTGGGAAATCTGTTGAATCAGGAAGACTGTGATTATTTTGCACCTTGGATTATTTGTGTGTGCTCAAGCAAGAAAACTATATAGCTGTTTACTTGCTTGCTGAAAGAAAACAATTAGCTGGTGTTCATAGTGATGCACTTAAATGAGAACATTATTTTCATTTTGCAAACCATTGCTCTTATTTATTGACTTTATTTGGGAAACCTGCAAATGTTGGATGTCTTCTTAGGTTGGGGGAAGGCTTTGAGCTCTTTATGGTTCTTTCTTTCCACTTGAGCTTCATCTAGGAAAGTGCTGAGCAAAGAATGAGGACTGCTTAGAGCTCTCCAGCACTGGCTAATATCACTATAAAATTGCACCTTTCAAGAGCCAGGATAAAGACTGTGAAGCTGAGCTATTCCATTACTGGTAACAATAGCATAATATTAATCACTTATTAACAGTCTCAGTCATTTGGCTTATTTCCTCATTTTATACCAACCTTTTAAAAATCCTGTTTCGTCCTTGCTGGTCTCTCCCTTACAAATGGCATCAGCAGCTGTATCTTGGTTTGGAAGGATGTGTGTGTGGAAAGGGAAAGGAAGAGGGATGACAGGCTCTAGCTAACATACTTTTGCAAGGCGACTGCTAGCTCGCCACATTGCACTGTTGTTTTTTATTTTTTTTTTTCCTGCTAATTACAGGAAAAGTGATTTATTAATATTTGTGCAATGGTAACTTCTCAGCTCACCCACAGCCTTTTCTAATCTGGCCAATTATTTTCAGTATTACTTTTAAGCTCTGACTTTAATTAATGGGGTGCAGAAGTTTAAAGCATATGGGGTTGCTTTTCTTAAGTCTGGGAACAAGCAGAGTTTAAAAACCCTGCAGATACACTTCTCAATACTGCACTTAAACTCTATTTCTGAAAATACTACATATAAGGTGTCACATTTTCTTCAGCTTGACATAAAATTCTGTGACGTGTCACATCAAATAGCAACAATCATGAAATTTTTAGGGATGTGTCAGTTTTGAGATACATACTTTCTTGCTTTGATCCATTGTGGTTCAATTGGAAGATAAAATAATCACTTCCACTTCTCACTACTTTTTTATAAAAACATACAATAAAATATATATATTTAAAAATTTTCAAAGTATTTGTTCTGAAGCCCCTTTAAACAGAAAAATGTTGTTGCTGCTAAAATCTGCTGCAAAACCAGCACCTGAGTTATGGTGATGTTTTTTGCCTGCTCCAAAGCACAGCTGGAAAGGTGTCACCATTTACGGGATACCCGTGGTCATATCCGGGCAGTCTGGTCTTCCCACGTCCCGAGCATGATCCCAGCCCTGTGAAGTCAGGGATGGTGGTGAATGCTTGTGCTTTGTGGACCATCTGAATAAAACGTCATGTGCCTTTTTAAGTGGCCAAAAAGATAACCTTGCAGAAAACCTTGGCTCGCTTGCTGCACTCCCTTTAGCAACAGGTGGAGCGAGGAGTGTGCAAACTTTGCTGGAATTTCACAAGGAAGCCATGTAGCTATGGCATGGCCCCTCTCTCCAGGGTGAACTCGGGTGAGTGAAATGGTGAGCAAACTCTGGTGTCATGGGTTCCACCAATGTCATCCCCCTGATTCCTCCTCTCGGGGGTTCATTCATCCTGGGTGCCTGTCAGGGCCGTGGTGGGTGGCGGCACACATCTGCTGGGGGGCTGAAGCACAGCTGCATGAGAGGAGGGCGCGGAACCTGGCAGCCCCATCCGCGGGACGATTCATCAGCAGGACGGCTACTGCTGGGAGGAATTCCTCCCCAGCGGGATGAACCTCCAGTGACTCTTCTCAACGGCCGAGGGCATCCCCCTCCCGTGCGGACAGGGCCATCGCTCAGCCCGGGGGTTGAACTCTCTCTCACCCCCTGACCCCCTTTTCAACTCCCACACACACACTAAGGCATGAACTGGGCCTCCTTGGGGCTGAGAGGCCTCACAACCTGCCTCTGCTTCATTTCCAGCCCCACATTGGATGCCAGGTGCCCCACAGGGATGGGGGATGGCTGCCCTCAGCTCCACAGCATCGCCTCTGCTTCCTCTCCCCTGCAACACCCAGCCAGAGAGACTTGTCTACTGAACCCTGACGGGAAAGTTGTCACATGTTGGAGGGTACAGCCACCTTTCAACGATTTACTTTTTTAATCTTCTCCTGGCCTGGCCCCTCCAGCCCCTCCTGGGGTCTCTATCTTCCTGATACCATCACAGGTCTCTGCCTGCCCCCTGGCAGCACAAACCAAATGAAATCTGTGTGGAGTCGCTCTGGGGCCTTGTCTGGTATCAGATGGGGATGTTGCCTTCATTTGGGAGTAGCAAGTAGTGACTTTCTCTGGATGGCTCTGGAAGCCATCACCAGAGTGGGGATTGTGACTATGTCCCAGGAACGTGTGACAAAGGGAGTAGGGAGTGCCAGTTCCCTTTTCAGAATCGTCTGGTTTGACTATGTTGTGCTGGGGGAAGCGTTAAGAAAACAGAAGCCCAAGGACAGCAGCTGAACCTTTGTGCTTTTTCTTCTTCTTCTTTTTTTTTTTTTTTCCCAAGGAAGCTTTCAATGTGCTCGCCTGCTGGGTCCTCAGGGAATAACGTGCTCCAGCAATTTATTACACTGTCTAGGCAGAGCCTACTGCTGCTATATCGGGGAATTACTTAAGGAGTTACTCAGGTCCAGGTGGCTGTTTGAGAACTTATATCAAGAACTTACATCACCTGCTTTCTCTTCTAGTTAAATTTAGGTCCCTTCCTTTGGCTTATTTCTGCTTTTATCAGAGTATAATTTAACTGCTGGTCACTGGAGACAGAGAAGCCTAAATAAGCTTCAGAGTACACCTGAGAAACTCTGCTGGTAAGAGCTAAGAAGCAACATTTTCTTCAGAAAACCGGTGTCCTTTCAGAGTGATTCTCATTGCTTCTGCTCTCCAGGGTTGGATGAAGGAGCTACTAGACAGGAGGAAAGAAGCAAAAGAGAGGATGACCAGAGGTATCAGGAAGGTCAAGGTAAAGGTGAAGAGAAGGTATTTGATCATACAGGAGAAGAAAAGGCAAAACTTATGCTTCTTTACATTTTAACTCCTTGGGTATGTTCACCACTGAATACACAAAGTGGGACAGGAGGTATATTGAGATGGCATGAGTATGCAGCCTCAGCACCTTGTGTCCCAGACTGGCAAGATCAGTCCTTGAGTGGTCCGACACTGCTGATGCAGTTTGGAGGAGCTAGTTAGGATCAGGAAAGGAGGATGTACAGGGACACAGCTGTTGTTAGTACTAGAGACTGCCCAATTCCAGGGGCTGATGGCAGAAGCTCTATGGAAAAGCAGCTTGTGCATGCTTTAAGTTTGTATTGCAATGAAATGCATGTTTCAGTGCTTTGTTTCTGTAAAAGAGCAATGAGGATTATAGAGCACTTTTAAATATGCTGGGACTCTGACTGCTGGGAAGCGCCTGTATGGGGACAGGTGCGGGAGGTACCTCTTTCTATCCTGTGTCATTATTCATACGGAAGAAGTAAGCTAGCATTTATAGTGAAGCATTTTAAGGCAAACCAAAATCAACGATGGTTGCAGTGAAAAGCCTGCCCTGTAAACTGCGGTGGTTTGGGAGCTGATTGACAAGCAGCATAGACATCTGGACACCAGGAGCAGGGTAGACAGCTGAAGCTGCCAACCTTTTCAGCTTGTCCTAAGGTAAAGCTGTCCCAGCTCATCAGTCAGCACCCTTACATTTCCTAGGCCTGCAGATTTTAAAGAGGCTATGCTGACCCATAAAATCTAGTCTCATGAATGGGTGTGCTTTATAGCACTGAATAGTAACTAGGAGGTTTGAAATGTTTGAAGACTCTTCTTTTCTCACACTTCCCAATGTGTATAATGGGATGTTACATAGTAGTTTTTCTTTTTCCTTTCATTCTGGTGGAATTAAAAGCAATGAGTGCAGCAATTGCCTATAAGTCATGCAATTATGCTGCTGTTTTTTTCAAGGAAACTGTAAGCATTGTACAAACATGACAACTAAGGCTGTGTGATGCTGGATGCCAGTAGTCTTTCAACTAGGAAAGCCGAGGTTCAGCTTTGGAGATGAAATGTTCACAACAGTGTACGAGATTTGCTTCTCTCCTGGATAAACTCTGTGTACATTAAAAAATGCATTGCACAATTCAGCACAAAGCGTAGTCTCTTCTCAGAAGAAGGGGAGAGACATTAGCAAGTGTATCTTGGACAGACTGAGATGCAATGAAAAACTTTCCAAGAATTTCATTTGTAAAGGAGTTCTGTGGGCCTTCACAACCCACCTCTAAAAGTTATCCAGGGCAGCAGCATGGGCAATGTGAGACACCCCAGACCTCAAATTAAGACTGCTGTGACCTGCATGGTGCACAGGAGAGGCTACCAGGACTTGTATTCCCTCCCCTCTGTGCCTGGGTAAGGGAGCTCCAGCATGAAGCAGAATTCTCACTCCTGAGCAGAAATCAACCCCCTAAGTGCTCACCTACTTCATTACACAGGACTAAAAAAGCGCAGTTATGAGCAGATAATGGGCATATAGTTTTAACTGCAGACTTGACTTTAGAACTGAGGGATAAACTACACATGCTTTTCTCAGCCATAAGGTAAAATTGGTGGCTACATACCACCTCCATCACCCTAGCCCTAATCTGTCTCTGCTCAGTACTTTCTGCTTAGTTGTCTGTGTGCAATAGTCTCTCCTCCTGTGACTCCTGAGCCAGACCGAGGTGCGCATAGCCCAGAACATCTCTAGTCCTTCTTACAGGCAGAGACATACCTGTAATGATACGACTCCAGATGTACCATAGCCAATTCTTAACAGCTTATTTTGAAAGCTGTCTACCATTTAGTCTATTTAGGAATTAGAATCAAGAAATGGTTCTTGGTGGTCCTGACTCTTGTGAGCAGGATAGTTCACATTTTTACATTGGGCATTTGCACAAACACCTTCATGTATTATGACCACAGCACTTCAATCAGTGTGATACTGTGATGTGAGATGCCTGAAGTAAAGTGGGCATCATTTCTAAGAATGTCTTGAGTGACGTGGTCATCATCCTCGAGCCACTGATGATCATCCTGGCATGAATAGGTGGTGTCTCAGAAACATGCATAATATACCATAACAGTTGGCTATTTGTCAATCTAGCATCCTGGAAGAGATGGTTCCTAAACCATCTTAAAATAATCCTTTGAAAAGAGATCTAGAAAAAAAAAAAATTATTGGCTGGCATGGATTGAGTCCATTTCAATTTCCAGGCCCCCACATGGAATTTAGATTAAAACTGGGGATATATTTTGCATTAAAATGATTTTCATGGAGTAACGAATAAAAGGATAATATGCAAGCAGCGGTGCATCAATTACACCAGTGAAATAACATCTGATGCGTTTCATAAAGCTGACCTTCCCCTTCCTCTTTTTCCAGGAAATATCTATCTTTTTCCATGTGCAAACTCTGCAGCTTCATTATGATCTCCTATCACCAGCGCCTCCTTATTATCAGGTGAAGAGCGAGCCGAGTGATACTGCCTTTTTCCTTCTTCAGCTACTATCAAAACAGTGCAACAACCCCAGTCACAAACTCAAGAGTCTTTTGACAGCAGCAATTAAGCAACTTAATTAATGAGTGAATAAAAATGATAATATTTACTGAATGGGAGCATCCTGTTTTGCATTTTTATTCAAACTGTGCACCTGAAGAATACCACTGAGTATACTACCTCCTCCCCTTCTGCTTCCAAGCTCCCATGTTCCACTCCCCTCCCCATCTGACTTTGCAAGCACCCAAGTGCTATTGCATGCATAGACACAGGCACGATGCTGAGCCATCAGGAGTCTCTTCCAGCCAGCTGAGGGGAATACGCTGCTCTCTTTGCTAGGGTTCTAGCTGACCCTTAAAACTTGGCTCACGTTTAAGGGGCAATTTCCATGGTGCGTTTGCAAGCTTCAACTTTATATCAAAGCACGTGATTAATTGCTGATAAAGGGCGAATAAAACATTAATGTATTTTGAAATTAACAAACCATGGAATGACAGTTCGCTCCCTTTCCTGACATGCATGTATACAGATTTCTGTTCCCCCATATTGTTTATTTGTCTGTTAATCTGTGCAACCTCCATATATGACATTCGTACATACAAATATATATTTTAGTCTACATGGATTTTCTCAATGAAATGTATAACCCATCTCAAGTACAAGTAAAGCCCCATACATAATTATTTTGGAATGACAGACAGTGAATTCCTTAGCTATTATTTTTGACGACCCTGTCATGGATGCCAGGCATATATTGTGGTAAGAGCCTGAGAAACTTGGGAAAACCCACCTGGGGAGCAAACTCCTTTTTTCTTTATGGAAAGGTTCCCCAAGTGACAGGCCTGCAATCCTGGGTGAGCTTAATTAAAGTCAATAGAGAAAACTAAAGCATTCAAAATTGCTGCCTTTGGGGCTCCCCCGCTCTTCTTTTTCTTCATTTGCTGACACTTTTAAGGGGAAGGTGCATTTTAAATTCCTTATTTGGGGCTTGGGGCTCAGTTCATCACATTCCCCTTCTGTTTTGTATCCCATATTAAATCTCCCTGACACTTCAAAGTGTTGTTTCCCATGATTTATGGTTAACTAATGCAGGTGCACTGGGCCTCCTGTGAGGTGCTGAATGCCCTCTTTGACATCAGGATAAACGAATGAAATTTTGTGATACAAAGCCAGGTAAGGGATATTACCTAAGATTATAGATAGGTAAACTGAGGCGCCCTATAAAACAGCAAGGAAACCAAAAGATGAATTTAACTTTACTTGGCCCCCAGAACTCTGTAGTATTTACCAAGCCTCTTCTAAGATTGGGTCTGCTGGGAGTTTCTGTCTTCCTCCTTGTTTTTTTCCAAAACCTGCCTAATCACACCTTGTGTCCCCATTCCTACCTCGTTCTTCTTCCTTTCCTGCCAAAGTCCCCTGTCACAGGCCAGAGACACGCAGCAGCAGCAAAGCTGGGAGCATACAAGGATGAATCAAAAATGCCTTTGTGTAACAGGGTCTTGACCATCTGCTTCACCTGTCATTTCAATCCCTTGTCTGTTTTGAATCATACATTTCCAAATGTCACCATCACCACTAGACCTGAAGGTTGGATTAGTTCTTGAGCTTGTAATATTTGCTTTTGAAATGAATGGCAAAATGTTTACCAACTTCAGCACGAGAAGGGCTCACCAGCTGGTGGTTACTACAACCACCTTCATTCGGGCCCCACCTTTTCTGGCAGGATCCATTGGAAGTGGTGTCATTAACTGGCAGTGGGATTGGGGCATTTGTGACAAACCACCTTTGGGGTTAACTCTTGGAATAAAATCCTCATTTACCAGCCTCTGGTAATGAGGTGGTCACATGACTTAAGAGTGAAGTAATTTTTATTAGCGTTTAATGCTAGATATACTTAATGAGGTTTGTGGATTAGGAAAGCACTTTAAACATTGAAGTGATCAAAATTCCTGGTGGTAAGGATGGGCGTCAGAAGCTCCCAGTTACTACTGTTTGTCCTATAGCACTTACATTATTCACTACATGCTAATCCAAGCTGTTTGTACATTAACTGTAGAGAGAACAGTATGGTGGCATGGTAGTAGTTACATATTGTCTCCTCCACAGTACTCAGAAAGTAAGATGTATGCTATGTCAAGAGTAGGGAGAAGTCAAAGTCAAATTCCAGTACATATAGCTCACTGGGGTGAAGACTAAAGCTGCTGGACTTGCACATGAAGCTGGAAGGGGCTGAGGCAAGAAGATCCACTCAGCTTCACAGTGATAAGGGCTCTGTGCAAATTGCTACCTGGCATCTCAGTTCTGCAAACCATCCTTCCCGTTCTGTTTCAAGCTTGTGGGATATCTGTATCTAGCAGATCTGGTTCCAGTCCATTTCTGTTCCAAACTGTGGCAGACCAAGCATCTCCTCTTTTCCCTGTTTCTCCTTACCACACTACCTTGGAGGACAGCTCACTGCTTTACTTCCCTCCTGGAGGAGGATATCAATGCTGAAAAGGTTAAGTGTGCTGCCTTATGAGTTGGGATGTTGTGAAATTTACACTCATTAGCTTCTCTGGGTGGCCATCAGGAATTTAATTAATATCCTTGACATGGGTTGTTATAAGTGATATCGTAGCTTCCAGATGCCCATTGCTGAGAGAGAGAGAGATTGTACTTGTGAAGAGTGACAGCTTTCAGGAGCACGCAGAGGCTTTGTACTCTGTCTTGCAAGAAGAAAGACAGCTCTGGTTGCCACCTTCTTCCTGTGGGAAAAAAGGAAGAAAAAAACCCGGCAGCCTTTTTGCAGGTAGCCTCACTCATGACAGTAACATCACGTCTGTTTCTGCCCTTGTCAACACATCTCACTGTCCACAATCACTCATCATCTCCAGACAGACAGCACTGGAGGAGATCATCAATTGCCAATGCAATTCAGCAGATACACTTCATAAATTTTAATTACATTCCCACTGAAAATGAATGGTCAGAAAATATAAAACATCTGCCATCCAGATCATTTACATTTTTCATACAATAAATCATCAGCAACATCCAAAACAATGGATTAAATCATGTGGAGTGTGATAGGTCAAGAAAGAAGGAACAGCACCCATTGTGTGATTATTGTTTGGACCAAAGCCATTACACGGTGTACAGTATCAAGGAAAATAAAAACATTAAAAAATAGTAACCGTTTGGACTTGTCCTCATAAATAAAAGATCCCTGGTCTTGGATAGACCCTGCTAATGGATATATTACCGTGTCTATGGAAAAATGAGGGCTTGTTTAAGTAAAAGAATATTTAGTTAATTAAGATGGAGGAAAATGAGCATTTATCAATTGAGTAGCTGGGCTATTTAGCTTGTAAATAGAATAAAGAAGTGATGTCAGTGAAAAATAATCTGTTAATCAGGTTTGACTAACATCATGACTGTTCAAATAGCTCAATCTACTTCTTCTTTAGTCGAGCGGCGAGAAATCCTAGTGTGAGATCACCAAACAATGTGTCCAAATCACATATTTTAATTGGTGAAGCATCAGACTATAGTCTTGGCAAGCCAGGTGTGGGATCCAGAGAGGATCTATTAGATCCTCTCAGCCCGTGCTTGCCAAGAGAGGCAGCCCTGATGGTGATGGGTGCAACAATGCTCAATGAGCCCTGCCCCTGCAGGTAAGGGAGCTGTGTTCCGTTCCCCTTCTCCTTCTATCTACTGAACTGCTGGAGAAACAAGCCGAGGTGACAGGACCATGTTTCCTTCAACAGAGGGTTTGGGGCAATGCAGCCAGAGCCAAGGCTGCAAAAAAATTAGTTTCTGGTCTAGGTACAACTGATTTCCTCAAATCTGGTGAGATTTAGGTGCCTTAGACTCTTGAAAGCTTTGAAAATTGTAGTCATGAATTGTAGCTGCTTTGTGGTGTTCAATATTATGTGTAAATTATGTTCTTGAGCAATGATACCATGATACCATCTTTATGTCACCCTGTGCTGTGTTTTCCCCCAAATGATGCTTTGTTCAACAATCCTTCTCACTACTCGCACTGTTACCAGATCTGAGGCATCGTCCTCTCTGCCTTGAGCCATTCTCATTTTCTGAAAACCACAAGTGATTTTGGCTGGATCCACCTTTAGGCTTGTTTGTTTGTTTGTCTTTTAAATAGTACCAATACAAATGCATGGACGTGCACGGGAACAGCAAACTGAACACACTCAATCACAGGTTGGTGGGTATGGCACATCCTCATCCCTAGAGCAGATGAGAGATTACTGTGTTTGTTAACCTCAGTATCTTTCCTGTTGAATGAAATGGGTGGAAATCAGGTATACACTGAGCAAATGTTTATTTTGACTGGAAGCCCTGTCACTTTGTGTATTTATGTGAAATAGAGAGATGTATGCTTAGCCTGAGGAGGTATCTGCACTCTTCAAAAAAAGGCCATTGATGAATGGCTGTAAAAGCTATACTTTTATCTTTTTTATGTTCTTCTAATGCTGCTAAATTGTTGTATATTAGGTTAAAAAATAGTTCATTCTGACGTTACATCATGAGCACGTCTCGCAATGGTATGTGCAATATAAGCCTCTTTCATTTGACGATTTACTGCTGTTAAAAGGAAATAAAAATCCTCATAACATATGAAAGAACAATGTAGCTGAGAGGTTTTTCAAGGTGTTCAGGTTGAGATTTTAGGCTTGAACTAGGAATAACATTTCTTTTACTTGATCTATCTGCATATTTTTAATTCAGTTACACAAATATCAGAGGGAAAAAGAATTTTTTTCCTCATAGAGATGTTTTACTTCATACTAAACTCCTTTACAACAACAGTAATTATTGAAAAATATCACAGAAGTGCTGCAGCACATGTTATTATTATTAGTTACTATTTATATGGTGACACATATTGCTCTACAGACAAATAAAAACAATGTGGCTTTCCCCCTCTCACAACGATGGTTTATGGGCTTTTCTTTTAAACGAGAAATTGTTTGTGCCATTAGGTGTCTCATCTTCCCACCTCGTGCCCCGTCACCCCACTCCCAGTGCTCCCCACACTTCTCCAATCTCCCGACCTCTGATGTTTTCTTCAGTCCTATTTATTGCCATTTTCACATCTGCTCATTCCAGGTCTGGAAGCGAAAGCCTCAAGCCATAGTGCATGGAAACTCTGCCCAGCCTGGAAGCAAAAGGTATCAGCAGGCCAGTTTTCCCCCTATTTCCAGTCTTTGGCCTCAGTGGTGCTTATCTGTGTACAGGAGGATATGGGACAGTCCATTGGACTAACCTCTTCCTTGCAGCTTTGTCCTCCACTGAAGCGCTGTCCCCACATTATCCACTGCACGTTGCTTCTTCCCAGACTTTCATGCAGGGAAGCCAAACTTCCAAACTGGCCAATCTGGCAGTCCCAGCACGTTGAAGAGGAAATATGCTGCATATTCTTAAAGAACATAACAGTTATACTTGGACCATTCAGGGAATGCTGGGGATTGCTAAGTGCGGGTCTGTTATGCCTTCCTTACCCCTCAGATTTACAGATTTCAGGGGGCCAGCTGAGGGCCCACATTCCTAAGAGCTCCTTCAACCAGACACACGCAAGAAGTTTTAGGAAGTTTGTACAGCCTTTTAGGTGACTTCAGCACTTGTGCCTCAGCATGCTTCCAACATTAAATGTCTCCTGCAAAAATTAGAGAATTTGAGGAAAAAATTTAAAGAAGCACGTAGGCACCTAACATGTCACTCGGGCAGAATGCAGTTGCCTAAATTGAAGTAATCCATCTAATTTCTTACGCACCTGGAAATCAGCTCTGGTTGTGTATCTAGAAAGTCCACACAGGGTTTTTGTGGTGGCGGCTTGGTTTGGATCAAGAGCATACTGTTGGCGTGTGCCTCCCGATCACCCCCACCGACTGAGCTTCGGTTTGTGTCCCAGAGAAATGTGAGAACACTCCAGTTGGGAACCCCTTGGATAAAATCCAGCTGGAAGAAGAACTCCAGGAGCCCTCCGAACATGCTTAAGCCACAAATGGGCAGCTCAGCCCATGGGACGAGGCTGCAGCTAACCCAGACAGGCTGCCCGGCAGGCTGTGTGCTGTGGACACGTGGTGCTCGCTCCCAACTCTTCCGCAGCACATCTCTGCTCCTGTTGGTCTGCACGACGAATGCAGGCACAGATGCTGTAGCTCTGCAGTTCGTCCCAGCACCGACTGCATGTGTACATACAGGCACCGGCCCGTGTCACCTGGACGCGCGTGTGCGTGCACATGTGTGTGCACGCGTAATTTATCATTTTTTGTGCGATACACCAAAAATAATGTATGAGCTCCCTCTGCTGCTTTATACAAAGAAATTAATCAAGAAAATTGCTTGCAAAGCTGAGAGCATTTTATTCATATCTTGCTGATAATGCTGTATGCACAAGTCGTACTAAAAATAATAGCATATTATGCTTGCAAAGCACTGTCCAAACATTAAATAAACAAAAGAATCTGTGTTGGCTGCATTGCCTCATAAAATATTCTGAATGTATCTATTTTTATTGAATGAAACATGTCAACATTTTGAGTAAAAAATTGTTTTCTGACTTTCAAGAAGCCATCATTAAAAAGTATGAAAACTATATTGAGAGGTAAAATACATTAAATACACTTAGGTCTTTTTCTCTTCTTAAAAATAATAAATAATTTTCAAATATTTAATGGTGATCTATTATTGTGTGTTAATAGTTTTTGGATGTCTTTTTCATTTTGTTAAACAAGTTTTAGATGGTTGAAGAATGTGACATAAGTTACTTCCTGAAGTTTATCTGAACTGGTATGACCCATAGAAGGAAAAATAAGATTAATTTAGTGATGAAAACAGAACCCTGCTGAAGCATGTGGTTCCGGAGACTAAAGAAGCTCTAAAATGTATTGTTGTCTTTTCTTTCTTTTCCCCTCTTCTTAATTCTACTGCTTTTAAAAATGGTGCAAGAAAGGTATCTGAAATAACTTATTATTTTTTGTATTGCAAAGTGTAATTTTGATAAATTGACTTGCAAACAGGTTATTTCCTGAAGGGACAAAATCAAAATTGTAGTTCTATGAATGTTTTCAAATACTTCAATTAGTGCTGGATGAAAATTTGCAGTCAATTTTTCATCCTGAAAAATATAGATTTAGTTAAACAGGGGAAAGTAATGTATTTCCATCAGTTCATAGGATTGGTTTGAATGACTTTTGAAAGATTTTTTTGACATTTTGAACTACCAAATAATGGACTGAAGGTACCGCTGGAGTCATCTGATCCCTGCCCAAATTGAAGTGTCTCAATATTGCTTAAGTGGATGTTTTTCTCCAAAAATGTACTTCACAAAGATTAAAAAAACAAAACAAACAAAAAAAAAAACCCCAAAGTAGATTAACATTTTGAATCACACTAGGTGCTTATTTTGACACAAAGCAATACTTACCTCTGCCTTTCAGTTTGTTAAGAATTCACAAAATTAAAACAAAACAAAACAAGAAAAACCCAAACAAAACAACATCCCCAAATTATTGGGGGATTATATAATTGTCAGATTATTGTCTATGAAAAATCAGATCAGCTCAAAGTCCTGACTGGAACTGAGAACGAAAGACAGTGAAAACCAAATAAGAGAAATCTTTCACTGGGATTACACCAACTTTGTAGGCTGAGCCAAACAACTAGTGGAGCTTGCTGCATATTAATCATTGCAAGAACCTGCAAAAATTGTAAAAAAGGGTGAATTTCAGCAGCTTCATGTTTTCAAAAAATCTTCATTATTATGATACTCCTGCACTTTGACTTACAGGACTGAGCTTTTCCTTGACTTTTGGACTGTTGTCTGTTTAGGTTTCTCACAATGCATTTGTTTAACAATTATTTGCTGCACTGTCCCTGTATGAGCCAAGTGGGATGATAACCCTTTCCTTAACTTTCACTCCATATACTTCAGCTGTCCCACGGCAGACCTATAACCAAAAGACAATTAATTGCAGCCACTTCTAGTGCTGGGCTGTTATCTCGTTTGTCATAATTTTTTAAACATTTGTTACCTGTTTCTCTATGTGCATACAAAAGCATTAACATGCACAGACAATTGATACCAGACTAGACTAACCAGCTAGCTATCTGTATTTTCCCCACCATTAATGACTTAGCAAGAATAAGTGGCATTTGAGATCCTCCTTCTTCTGTCAAGCCTTGCTCCAGTGAAACTACGGGAAAACAATATCTCTTGTCTGATTAAGTGTCGAGCTGGGATTTTGAGCTTTGCTAAGTAACCAGTATAACAGAAACCTCTTCTATGCCTTAACTGTTGTGTAATATTACTGCACCATATTGCACAGTATCTATTAGGTAGCTGCATTGAAAATGGGTGCACCCCTCACAAAAACTGACTTTTAATAAGCCATCCTTATTTGTCCACATTTGCCAGCCCTTTGTACCATGGCAATTTCTCTGTGAACACTTCTGATAACGTTAGTCTCTATTCTGCTTCTATTACTGCACCAAATTTGGGTCTAATAAACACACTATTCACTGATGGAGCTGTAATTATCCAATCTGCAGGCTTTGCACATATAGGAGTTGATGAATCAGATATTCTAACATAGGGCCTGATGTCTCTTCTGGCAACTTCACCACCTCAGTAGTTTGTTTTTTTCAGTTTTAAATTGGTAACATTAGATGTCTTTAATAGCTTATTACTGGAATTCTTTACACGACAGAGATGTGGTGAATACAAATAGAGTACTTGACAAATCAGAGACTGTGATGGTTGGCAGATCCCATTGGCAATTTTCTAATGTGCTCAGGATCACAGATATTAGAGTTGGAAAAGACACATTAGGTGAAATCCTAGCTTGACTGAAGTAAATGGCAGAACTTCTGCTGAGTTCAATGGGGCCAGTTGCATTAATGCTGTTGTATTATTTCCCCTTCCAGTATCGATTATAGCAATCCAGTCTGTGTGCAGTTCTATAGGGAGCTCCTTGAATCCAAGCACTGAGGCTTGGTAGGAGAGCACATAGCTATAAGCTTTATTGATTGCTGTATTCATTTAGCACTGGTCAAACTCCCAAGGCCCTACCTCTGCGTTTATTCAAAATTTAGTGAGAAGTTTCTTCTTGTTGTATAATATTGGCCAGAAGTCCAAGAGGATATCCCTCGGACATCACATGGTACAGTGTGAAGTGACTCAAAACTCTCACAAGTTGCAGAATGACTTCTGAGCTTCCCAGATGCTTCCAGCAAGCAAAGTAGCTTATTTAAGGATGTGTGTTGGAGCCATGGACTCTTTCTGAAATTATGAATTGGAATGTTTTCCAGTGTCCTCAGAAGTATAAATGAACTTCTAAAGCGGCAACGGTGTATACCTTCTGAAATATGGTTCCCTCAGGTGGAAAAAAGGGCAGAAGCTACCAAGGAACTGAGGCAGCTTGTTCTGAGGATTGGTATTAGAAGAGCAGCGTAGGGCATTCCAGAAGTCTATGGCAGAAGGCATCGTTTAGAACACCCTAAACCTCACTGGCACTCAGGTTGTCCCAAACATTCTTCAAGTACATTCTGGGAGTTGGGATTCAAAGTCAATCGGGTGGAAATATGACACTAAGAATTCAGTCCCTGGTGTGGTTGGACGCAGTTTCACTGTCATTTCTACAGGCTTAAAGATTCTGTCCTTCTGAAAA
>NW_010249597.1:159888-194266 GCF_000690775.1 Eurypyga helias
ACCAGTCTACAGGCATGAGAACTTGAGAAGAAAAGCTACCAACAGCTGCTGAACTTTACCTTGTAAGTAACCTGTGCACTTTATTCTGCTGATAAAATCCCGTGGTCGTGTATCATTTCAAATCCTTCCACTGACTTTGAGGCAGTAACTGAAAAGCAAAAATGCAAGGTGATCATTGCCTCAATAAAAACCTTTCAAAGCCAAGTGTAAATGAATGCTGTGAAATACACATTTTTTCCCCCATGCATCTAACAGATCTGAACTCTGAGGATCAATCAGTTGCACACAGGAGTCATGACCCTGCTCTCATTGCTCTAAGGAACTGTTGTCTCACTGCGTGCTATGACCCTTGGTGTGAACCTGGTAATATTACTACTTGTGGGTCTATCACCAACAAGCCCTCTGTGGTCCCACTGTGCTTAAGAAAACTTAATTCCTCTTGTTCCAAATGTAGGGATCTCTTTTGTGCCAATTACCCTTTGACACTGCTATTCAAGCTTGCTTTGCCAAACACTGGTCCCATAAACACTGCTCCCTTCACAGGGAGAGAGACTGGCAATAGCAGGGAAAGCTGCTGCAAAAATGTTTTCTCCTGATGTTCCCATTGTGAGGCGGCTGCTAAATGTATGTCACTGAGTTTTATAAAGCTTTACATAACGGCTGGATAGCTGACTTCCTCATGACTTAATCTACCATTGTCTTGTAGGCTTAGCAGACAGGTTTTAAATGCTTTATTGTCCCCATGGTACTGTTAGATTTTCCTATGAATCTATGGATGAAATCGGGTTCCTAGAAAACACTATTCAAATATACCTTAGCATCCCCTGCCTCGGTGGTCAGTCACAGTCTCAGAGAAACCTTCTTTGTGACTATACTAGCCTTGGAGACACATTTCCATTATTTCCTGATTTGTGAACTGAAATCGCTTCCTCTGACAAGGCGGTGAGCCCTGGCCAAGCCAGCATACAGATGCTGCAGCAGCAGCAGCAGCAGCATTATTAACATATGTGGTTGCTCTGCTTGCTGGTTCTGTAGAAGAAGCATCAGGGCAATGCACATACATCTGTAAGCAACTGTTTATGTGGAACTATCCATCAGGGGCTAGGAAGTGAAAACCTGGCGACTTTTATCTACCACTCTGGTCCTTTACTGAGCAAATAAATGAATTGGCCATCGCCCTCTATCATAAGGTCCTGGTGACTTTTCTGGCTGAGTGGCAAGTTACCTGGCCAGCGGGCAGCCTGGCGGCATAGTTTAGGCTGTCCATTTGCAAAGCGGGCAGGCCGGTGGCCGTGGGATGCAGGAGGACTGTGAGAGACCTGAAGGGAGTAAGCACAATTGATGGCAGCTGATAACTTGATGGCCTGGAGGCCTTTCACAGGCTCATCCAAGGCACAAATGCCACTTCTGTTTGTTTAGAAGGGCAGAACGAGCTTTAAAAAGATGAAGACTGACATTGTAAAGGGGCATTGTTGTGGGAGACTGGGCACTCTTCCTGGCCACCAATCTGCTCTGGGGTTTTCAGGAATGCACTACCTCTTGCTTAGCCATGATTTCTGCACTTTGCTGTGACTCAACGAGTTACGCTGTGCTCCTCTGGGCAAAGCATCAGCCTCCTGCCCTACTTCTCAGCAGGGCTCCTTGGCTCATACTCAGCCCTTCTCCGACTGCAGCATCCCGGCTGCTTCTCAGCTCAGGGGGGAGCAGGGGGAACTCCATGAAGAGCCCACAGGCAGACCTCAGCTGCCATTGCAACGCAGAGCATGCTGGGGTTTCATCTCACACGGGGGAGGGTGTGAGTGGGAGTAGCCACTGTGCAAATAAGGAACCATGCTCACCTCACCTCTTCCGCAGTTAAAATGGTGACGAGGTACCTTCCTGGACAGATGCAGGCCAACGGAGGGGTGAGCTGCAATAGTTAGCAGGAGGCAAAACCTCTTTCTAATGCCTGTCATTCCCTTGCCAGAAGACCACAAGGATGGCCTACGACTCAGTTCGTCTGGTCTGAAGATTTCTGTTCTTGGAAAAAAAGTTCATTGTCTGCTTTCTCTTTTCTTCTGGCAATTCTGTGAAAACTACTGTTTTGTAATGTCTTGCAGTTGCTGTTGGCATTTTCAAATGAAAGTTAGGAGCTTGGGAATGGTTGGACGGCCAAAGCAGTTGAGCCATGCTGCAAGGTGAGGGCTGCACACACTGGCTGTGGGCTGGACAGGCTGTGAAAGGGAGCAGGGAAGAACGAGTTAAAGTAGAGGAAGGTTGTAGGACCAGGTTCACTTTTCAGGGTTACACTGGGCAGTCTTAACTGTAGTGGTGTTACCTGCTTCCTTCTCCCCAGGATGTTTCAGTCGTGTGCCATGGCGGTGCTCTAATAAGCAACAGTAAAATTCCTTCCCTTAGCACGTGGCACTGGTGAAACCAGGCTCCCTTTGCTGTCAGATTTAGGCAGGAAGCTACTGTCCTGATCTCAGTTTGCTGCCAAGTCCTGTTGTGGACACACATCAAAAAGGGAGGTTTTTTTCTATATGCACCCTACGTATTGGAGGTGGCAATATTTTCTGCTCAGAAAACCTTCTGCTAAGCTGAAACAAAGAATGAGGACCCTGAGTCCAAAAGAAGAATGCTTTGAAAAAGATATGTGCAAAGGAAAAACAGATATACAGCCTATCCACTACATTTGTATGGACTGGATTTTTCCTGACATGCTAACTAATGACGCTAAAGTTTGAGTGGCCTTTGATCCTTGATCTTTGATTCTGATTATAGCAATTCAATCTCAAAGGACAGACTTGGGTCATCTATTATTATAATAGTTTTAGTGTTTTTATTTGAGCAGTGCGGTTAATTTTAGGTGGAAAAGGCCTTATTCTCCTGTGATTAACACTGTGGGTAGTCTCTTCCTGAAGAGCTTCCTCTCTGACGGCTCCCTTTGGGCACTTATTTCCAGTGAGTTAGGGTAGGATTTTGGGTCAGAGCTTACAGAGCTGTGAGTCAGGAGAGAATCAAGGATGATGTATTTTTCTCTATCTATCTCTGTACTGCTTTATTACTGGAAAATCAAATATAACAGTTTAATCAAAAAGGAAGTGGGAAACAATATAAAAAATACTGCCTAGCTTTCCACAAATAAAGAATAAATGAAATAGAAGCATATTCATCAAAATCCAAGTCAATACTGAAATAAAGTTGGCCCCCGTTGGTATATGAAACATAAAGGGAAAAGAAAAAAAGTGGGGAGCAAACAACTTATAAAAAGGAATTTTTTTGTGTGTGAAATAGCTGTATTTCAGAATATAATAGCAGTAATGCATTCTATGCATAAATGGTGGGGGCAGTGGGGAAGAATTTTGTGTTTAAATTAGATATTTTTCTTTCTCTGCAGAGAGAATATCAGAGAATAGCTTTGGATACAGTTTAGGGCTGGGGATTAAAACCTGGATAATTTAAAAGGGGTTGAATTACAAATATCCAGTGTGGTCAATAGTAACAGGGCAGATGGGCCCTTTAAGGTCCTGGCAAGGCAGGACGCCACACTTGTAATACCGCAATAGACAGGGACCGGGAATGTACCCAGGGGACTGGGAATCCTCCCAGGGGCTCCCAGCCAACAGCCTTAAATAAAGCTTTGGAGCAGAAAGAAGCATTGGAAATGTTTAAAGGAAAAAAAAAAAAAAAAAAGCAGGGCAAAGTAGGCTGCAGAGGGACTATCAGTAGAAACATTTGTCCTAAAGTGTCTGAGTCTGGGTTTGAGGAAAAGCCACTCAGGAGTTTCCCCTGGCATGGCTACAGTGCTTGGCCCTGTGATGTGTCAGCAAATGAGTGGGGGGTGCCCCCCACCAGGTATTTGGGGGTTCCTAAGAGCAAGACCTCCTTCAGCTCACCTGCACCACCCTCCTTCAGAACTCCAGTACCTTAATTCACCACCATGCCAGGAGACATCCACTGTGGCTAGAAAGGATTTGATCTCCTCAGGTGAAAAAACCCATCCACGAACAGATGCTAATAGGAGAGAGAGACTCTTTGCCATGCCACCACTCAAAACAGTATCTTAGAAAGTGGTTGGAAAAACTAAACAATGACCCGTTCCATTAGATGATCACTGCATGCATGTTTTCCTCTCAGGTTTTCTCACGGAGTACCAAAGTGCTGTCAAGAAGGGCTTTAGAAATTTTTATTCCTTAGATTTTTTTTCCTGGTCTTGTCCATTAGGATTAGGAGAAATTTTTGGGACGGAGTGTGCATTTCTTTGAATAAAAACTTGTGTCCATTGATGCCAATATAATTCTGCCATGGCTTTATCTATGTCATCTCAGTAAGCTCTCTTGATGCCAAATTAATGATTTCTGGACAATGTAAGAATAAGGCTGTAGATGTTAAGCCAACCTTGCCTTGCAAATTGCCAAGAACCATAACTCTAAGAAATATAGTACTAAAGTCAAGAAAGAGCAGAGGCTCATCAAAACTTTTCCTTCCCTTTCCATTGATGTCTTTATGATAACCAGATTTCATGAAAAACAAAGATCTGGAAAAAAAGTGGGACTCAGCTTCCTCTTGGCCTTGAGGTGACACCTGAGAAATTCATAGAACCCTTCACAGAAATGTTGAATAAAATCACCTTTGAGTCCTACATGGTCATCAGGGTTACAGAAACTCCAGTTCACTGCAGCTGGGAGGAGGCCAACAAACAGATCACATTGCCAAGTGGTTGTGGTACTGGTAAAGTTTCTGTCAAGAGGTTTCAGTTGAAGCGTGCTTCACACCTGATGAAGGCATTGCTTTTTTAATCTGGTTTCACAATGTGGCCCCTTGTTGGATGCAATCTCACTTTTGGTGCCAAAGATACATGGTCAGTTCAGTACAGGATGTGAACCAGTCTTTCTCCATACTGACCTTATCCAGAAAAGGAGAGACAGAGAGAGACAGCACATTCTGCTGAGGATGAAGGTCAGTTAAAAACATGGAAGGAGAAGCTCAGAGTGCCAAGGGAAGCACTGGCAATGCCAATGATGCCCTTATGTAGTGAGTTGCTTCATCTAAGTCCTCCCTACTCTACCCAACAAAGGTCATGTTGCACCTAGTGCCTGTGATGACTCCTCTCACCTCCACTCTCTTTGAATCTGTTTTGGCAGGCCTGCATTTCCTGGTTAATTTTTTTATGGTGGGTACTGGAAACGCAGATGTGTGGTTGGCCTCCTGAGCAGGAGAGCAACTGCCTGCAGAATGCTGTTAGCTGGCAAAGTTAACTGCAGAAACTGAGGTGCTGTGAGTGGTGATTTTAGAATTGTCAGGTTTCCTTTCCAACTTATAAACCTATTTTGATATTTATAGAGAATCATAAAATATAGCAAGAATGTTTTAATAGATTTACTTTCATAGGACAGATACATATATCCTGAACCTGAAGCTGTTATTCTTGTTTTCTTTGCTTGTTATCCAGTAATATGTAAATTATTGATCACATCCACTCAGGCTTGGCAAATCTTGCATTCACGTGTACCTTTTTAATGACTGAAAGTGATTTTTTAAGAGTCTGTGGGTAGTAACATTAATTGGCATACGGTGCTAAAGACTGCTTTAGCCCACCTACCGAACAAATATGTCTGCCCTGATGTTGTCATGTTACCTTTGATGTGAAATCACCATCCTATTGCAAAGGAAAGGAGGGGCAATGTTATCTGGAAAGAATGATACTGATACTGGTGACAATGATACTGATTTCTAATATGAGATTCTGCTGTTATTGCTGGTATTTGACTTTCCTGGAGCTGCTAAGATGCAGCTGAGGACAGAAATGGAAACAAAATGTGGCTTGTAAAAGAGCTAAAAAGTGTTCCTCATTTGCCTGGCAAAGAAGGAAAGAGGGAGAGGGGAGGACCCTCCGAGATTGTAATGTATTTGCTAAGAAAGAGGTGGACGATGGTAGAGAGAGTGGAAAGTTTTGATGAAATTGGAAGGGCTGAATAAAGGAAGTTCCATTCAGGGTGGGAAGTGTGGTCTTCAACATCATCACCACTTTGGCTCCAAGTCAAATTAAATAATGGATGTTTTCCTTGACCTTGTGCTACTTTCGCAGTATGTTATATGATATGTTCAAAAATTAAACTGGCCCTTAGTAATACTCCTTACTTTGGTGTTATTATTGGAGTACTGCATGCAGCCTAATCCTCCAGGCTCCACTTTGACAAAACTGCCAGTGTTTTCAGAGCAGGTTTCCTCATGCTGTCCAAAGAAAGCTTGTGAATACAGCCTCATTTCAGAGCAGTACTACACATTCCCAAGGCTTGCTGAAATGGTAGCTGAAATGGGTTGGAAATATCACAGCAGCAGTGTTTGGAGATATGTCAGCATTGCTTGTTTTCATCAGTCTGAAAATACCAAGAAGTTGGCTGGAAGCAGCAAGAGAGGAGTGAGGCACTTCAATGAGAAATAATGGACTTCAGGTTAAGGTGGAAGAGGCAGACGGGTTCCTCTTGGAATCAGCTCATTCACCTCCGGCCCCTAGCAAATGTGCAGTAATGGGCCAACACTGTCAAGGACCTGTAACTGAGCTCAGAACTATTTGAGATCAGCATAAATAGGATCTGTCTGTGCTTGTAGAGATGCATAGTCTGCATTTTTATAGGTGCATAAATAATTTGGCAAACTAAATTAATGCACGAGCCAGGTTAAGACCTTTGTAAAAGAAAAAGACTGTTGCATTATTGGCATTAATGTGATTGAAAAGGTGAGTGCAGAGATATAATGCCATATGGGGGCAAGCAAGGCCTATGGTAAGCTTTCTGCTTCCCCAGGTGCTGGAAAATAGGGTCACAGCTTGAGGCATGGGAGTGGAGAATGACCAGTGACTTGAGGATCTTCCTTGGGTTTTCCCTGTCATTGTTGCTCATGGAGAAAAGGGGAACTTTGCCCATCCACACCTGCTGTAGAGTCTAGAGTATTTATAGACTTTTCCCTTAGGACAGGAGAAGGATTTTTCTCGTGCACTCCTTTATTTGTACTTTGCCTGCCACCTCCAAATGCACTTGCCATCTTAACCCCAAACAGATCTCTCATTCAGGAAAATGCTGCCTAAAGTGAAGAATTTGGAAGAGCTCTCGAAAATACACTTGGATGTGATAAAGCATTCAGGTTTCAAATGGGTAATGTTCAGAGTGTGCACAGAGCACTAGAGGGAAGGACAGAGAATGAGGAGGAGGGAAGGAGAGCTCAGTGTTGTCAGAAAGCTGCAAGACCTTTGAATTATTACACTGAAAATTGAAACTGCTCTATCAAAATTGATGGAAGTGCCATGTAAGGTTGTTCTCCCCTGTACCTTATTTCCAAAGTTTGCACTTTGAAATGTGTTTATCTGTAATTCAAACCTAGGGGTCTGACTCTGAGTGACCTTGAGTTATTTTTTTAAGCAGTCTCTATTTATGTGACTCTATGCATGATGACCCTTTGGGCACGGAAAGACATGTTGATGTGCTTTGAAATCAAAATGCATACAATCCCCCTTCCTTTTCACCCTTCCCCGTATGCTGGCTCTTGGAAATTTGTCTTTTCTCAAAATATAAGAAAAGATCACAGAAAAATTGGCATTTTATTCTTAGGAGAATGCATGAAACTACTGACATAGCTACAGTATTGTGCACATTATTACAATACAGGTGTGTGTACAGTCTCAAATGCTCGTACTGTGCAAACATGCTATGTCATGTGAGAGCACTTCAGCAAAATCATTACAATTCATCATTGTGTCTATTTGTCCCCCCCCTACTTGAAAGTTTTCAACAGTGATGCTGCAAAGTAGGTATTACGTTGATTTATGCTAATCAGCTCTACAGATGCTGTCATATTATATTGTTAAAGTGATGACATTGGTGAAGTACTGTTGCTTCCAATGTTAACAACCCACCAGTGCTGGTGTGAAAATAGCAGGGGAGCCACCCACCTCTACCGTCCTCATGGTCTACTAGATGCAGTTGGGATCAGGGAACTTCCCTAGTTACTCCTTTTGTTATGTCTATATTGGCACAGCTTGCCATATAGAGGTTACAGAGATGTTAAAAATGAGACTTTTCTCAAATGCCTTCCAGATAATTACTGTTTGGCTACAATAGGACCCATTGCAGTGGATTTAAGACTTCCTTGGGCACCCACCCTAACCTAGAAGCCGTGAGTGTCTGTCTGTGTGCCATGTGGTGGAGTAAGAAACCTCAGTGTGAGCCAGCAATCCCTTTGCCTTATGAACAAGAGCCTACCGGTGCCAGTAAGCAAGGTTATCTAGCATCTCTCCAGATGGGGAGGAGCATGGATGTTGCTCAAGACCTCCCTGCTGTCGGCAGCAGGACTACCTGGAAGAACTGAACAAAGTGGGGTGAGGAGAGGCGATGATTGGCTGTTCTTCCCTTGCAGCCTGGACATGCTACCTCTTCCTTCTCTCTCCAGGGTGGTACAGGCTTGTGTGTCACAGGGTGATTCATTTGTTTTCAGAAGAAAAATCAGGGCTTAAGGGAACAGAGAAAAATACCAGTCTTAAAGCAGCTGAAAATGACCGCTGTTTATTTGTCTTGTCAGTTTGGGGTATACTCTTATTTATTGTTAATAGCACTTTGCTGTAAGTTGAGATGAAAAATGCTGGCATTCACGCACTTGTACAGCTGATGACCATTCCTCTGTTTTAGCTAAGAAGTAAGGATGGACTGCCATTTTCATGTCAGCTCTGAAGAAGTTGTTTTAATGAAATGGAAATGAGTCAAGTTATGTTGCATTCACCTTTTGTGTTTGCCACGTCCTGTGTTCAGGTGCATACAGTATGTGCAATCTGGGACTGACACAGATGACTTTTACTGTCTGGAGTGGGACATGGGAATGTTTTGTTTATATTTGGTATTTTGTGTTAATTAGCAGAACATGGGCATATTTGCTTCTGGTGTGTGTATGACAAAGCTGATGTTCAACAATGCAGTAATAAAACATTGCACTGTTTTAAGACGATCACTGGGGTCATGCTATTGTGGCTAAAATAACATAACCTTCACCTACCTACCTGTTGTGAAATTTCACCTCAAAGGATGCATTCTCGCTGTGCAATTTCTCTTCCAAGCAACTCCAGATTTATTATCTAAGCCCAGCCTGAACTCAGTTCTCTGCTTTTGATCACTATATTAATTTAACTGAAGAGCCTCTAAAACAAAAGGAACATTGATAGAATGGAAGCAGAGGATATAGAGAACACAGCAATACAAGCCTTTCTTGAAAAAGAAAGTTGCCCTGAAGAAGTAGTAATAGATCAAACACTCTTCATCTCCAGGCATGTCTATGGTAATAGAAGTTAACATCAGTCCATTCTTCTTATTGACACATCGTTTGTTTAAGAAGTAAACTCAGTTTGACTCATAGACTGTAACGATCAGTTGGTAACACATGGAAAAATTTTAGAGGCTGGTTTGTGATTTTTTTTAGCAGTGTCTCAGTACAAGGGGGTGGGGTAGGAAAGAGTTGCAGCTATTGAAATACAGGAGGGGAAACAGTCCTTGGGAGATGGTAAGAAAAAAGTTCCTTGCTTTCCCCACCACCTTGTTTCTGAAACTGGTGTGTAGTAAGAAGCAAAAAGAAACATCAGGGATCCTTACGTGTTTCTGTCTGCTGGAGACCACACTGGGGGCCTTGCATGAGGATGATGTATGTCCACAATTCCTAACATGCCCTCATGCAGGACCACGGGGTTACTGATGTCTCTCTCTGCAGCAGACATGTTTCCTCTGTACCCCGATGACTCTGATGCTTGGATTTCAGTACTTCCTCAGAGCTTGGTAGCATCCTGGTTTTCCATTAATTACTGGATTTCTCCATCAAAATGATCAGTGATGCATTGAGGACTGGCAGTAAATAATACTGTAATCATCCTTAGCTATCATGTGGGGAATTTTCTCTGGAGCATTTGACATCTCTGACTATGCGCGTGTGTGTGCGTGTATGTGAGAGCCCACATGCTTGAGTGTGTGTGTGTGTGTATGTCTATAAATGAGTGTCAGAGTTTGCTGTGCACATTTTCTTGCACTAAAGGGGCATAACTGTTTGTCCTGCCATCACTGAAAGGAGCAGCAGCAGTGTTCAGCTGAGAAAGAGAACACCCTCCTTGCCAGTGAAATAGCATGTTTGTGCTGATTGCTGTTATTGAAGCAGTTTATTAAGTATACAAGAAAGTCCAATACAACAAATTCAGAGGTAAAGAAAGGTTGTAAAGGCCAAGACAACAGCTTTCTTGTGATTCTACTCATTATAGAGTCATTTGGGCTGGTCAGTGCTTTTCAGGGAAAATGATACCTTTTGTGGAGGGAAAAAAAAAAAGGGGGAAAAAATTTTACAAAAGCCAAAGTGCTCTATCCTATTCTCCTCCTCTCCCTTGGCTCAATTTTCTGATAATCTCTGGTATTCACTGAATCAAATGGTGACTGCTGATTGTTTTGATGATAAATTGCCTGCAGTGCATGTGGGATTAATTATGAGATGGCACATTTCATTCTGCCACCTGTATAAACTAAAGTTAAGACAGGCACAATAAGGGAAGTATTCACAACAACACAACACTTGGAAAAGCTGCAGACCTTCTCTCCATACCCTCCCCCACTCTCACTAAGGGAAGGCTTCCTAATAGAGGCTTGGGTTTTGAGTCTATAAAGGGAAAACCTGAGGGAATAGGAGGACGTGAATAAGGGAGAAATCAACCTGGAGGATCTACCGGAAAGGAGAAATGGGGATCTGGGAGGAAAGAAGGAGAAGGGCAATAAGTCCATGGAGAAGGGGAGATCAAAGGGAGGAAAAGACCTGAAAGCAATAAGATTGTTTTGGCACATGAGAGGGAGATGATGAGGCTTAGAAATTTGGCCTGGGGAGTAGATACTCGATGGGTAAAGAAAAGGAGCAAAGAAGAAAGGGAGGAAATCTGGGTCAGACCCTCCTTGGTGACTGAGGGGTACTTGATATAGCTCAGGAAAGTGAAAGAGAGGATGGATTGTGACCTTGTCTGAAATCCTGGCATGGTCTGGAGACATCATCGAAGTCCCCACAAGGCCAAAAGAGAAACCATAGATAGGTGCTTTTTTGCCTCACCTCTCTCTTGTTCCTTCTTGTGGGTGAGGTGCTGTACAGTTTCTATCAGTATTCTTCAGCAAGAAGGATACTTTTTGTGCAGGAGAAAAACCCCAAATCATTGTAAGCCATGTTTCATCCTCTGCTTGTTACTTCTGTCGCTGAATAAGGACAAACCAGTGGGCCAGAACATTCAACTACGTCTTTCCCTTTCTGGAACACAAATTCCTTATTGCCTGTATCCTTCTACACACAATTGTCCTGCCTATACCCTCTTCTCTCCACAGGTGTCAAGAGAGTGTAAGTGAGCATGCAAGTCCTTACATATGAGAGAGAAAAAGATCATGGAACTGTAATTGCATCCTATGTTTTACACAGTGATGTCATGGATCCTTACAGTAATAAATAAAGTCTTCCATTTTCTCTGTTTCAATACTGATGTTTGTATCTTCCATCTCATCCAAGGCTCCCAGTGCATTAGCTGACACATAATAGCACATCACTGCTGCTCACCCATGCATGTATGCATGTATGTGTATTTACACATTATCATCACACTGACTAGATGGAGCCAGCTTTTGGTTGTATAGCCTTCAAACATTTTAAGTCCCTTGTTGCCACTGCGTTTTGTACATGTTATCATGTCCCACAAGGATATCACTGGGATATCAGCCATATTGATTAGTGATATGCTTTTAATCTCCCAGAACACTTATTTGTGACCTCATCTGTGTTTATCACACTTTTCTTCCATGATTGCACTCCTAGAACAAAGATATTTTTGCAAAGAGAATTATGTTCATTCATATTTGATTTTCTTCTTGCAAGAGTCTCATAAAAATCATAGTGATTCTATTAGGCTTTTCCATAACATTATAACATATACATACAAGAGGCAGCATTTTCAGTGATGCAGACTCTAACTTCTTTTGCTGGTTTTCCTGAGGAAGGGACTAGATCACTGTGAATGAGTTGAGTCTCTATCAGACCTCCCCTAAAAACTCCTGAATGCATTTGCTTATCTTCAATCAAAGTGAAACTGAGGTTTTGTGGGTATTAGGGTCCTACAGACTTTATGCGCATACGTCCTGGATGAAAGAGAGAGACACAGTTTAGTACTCCCATCAAGACTGCTTGAAGAATGAATGCATCTGTATCATTAGACTCAAAAGAATAGACTCAGGGAAGAGTGGGAGAAGGAGACAGTGCTGGGAGTACAGAAACATGATGAAGTATCCTTCTTTGCATAAAATTCTACTGTGACTTGCACCTTAGCAAACACAGGTAAATCTGAACTTGAGGCACAGGAAGGGTTTGTATAAGTTTCATTGCAATGGAACTATTCAGAGTTTTTCTTCTGCCATCCATCCTTTCAGCTAACCAGCCAGACACATGGTTATACTTTGGAAAATCATAGCCATTTTACAGATTTTTTTATACTGTAACACACTGTAATTCTGCCTTTAACTTTCCTTTTGCATAACATTGGTTTATGGACTACCTTTACAGATGAACTATTAGGACTGCCAGTAAAAAAACAAAACCTGCAGAGCAGCAGGTTGGTAGACAGGTACCAGTATGCAGTACTGACAATACAGGAGCAGAGCATGCTACTCTTTAGACACACAGACAGGAAGGATGGGGAGCTGGGGACCTGCAAACTGGAAACTGAGAGCAAAAAATGAAAGCTGTGAAAGAGTCCTAGAGCCCTCCAGGACCTGGAACCTTTTTGATCCCCAAATCAAGCCTCCTCTCCAGTGTCTGGATTTCTATTCTATCTCTGTATCAAATGAAAACAGAAAAATGTGATGGCACTGAAGTTAAATAAACCACTTTTTTACAGCTAGGACCAATAAATCTGTTTAAAGATGCATTACTACTTTTCTTGAGGGATAATTTAGACTATGTATCAAAAGGAAAATCAATACTTTTTTCAATTACAAATAATTGCCTGTTTGACTCCATTCCACTTTTTCTTTTTTATTTATTTTGTCTTCAAAATATTTCTACTGAGAGTGTCTTCTGTCTCAAGTCTAAACCAGTAACACTTTCAACACAGAAGCAGAAAAAGCATCCCAGGAAGCCTTGCCAGTCATGGTTTCAAAGGCTGTTCATGCTGTGCAGAAAGTAGCCAGAGATTCCAGACATGGCATGAGCTTGTGTTCACTGCACTACAGCATGCAGAGGGTGAAACCCATATGCTATAAAACTGAACATAACCGCTATTAGGACATCAGGGAGATGTAGGCAGCTCCCCAGCACTGCATTCCTTGCTAGCTGGGAAAGCTTTCATTTGGGTCAGGTCAGGTTTCTTGAAGAGATGTTATTTAGTTTTCTAGGCAGAAACTATCAGACCATCTGAGACAAAGAAAAAAAAAATAGAGGTAGAAAAATTGAAGGCAATTTGAATAACATCATGTGTTTGTAACTTCTTCTCAATAGGTATCTATAAGAAAGATTAATTATTTTTAATTTGGTATATTTGGTGTTCTCTTACAATTTGTTGATGAAACCAAAATAAACCCTGAATTTTGGGGAAGGAACATCAACCAAAGAAACAATATTTTCTTATAAAAAGGTCAAGTTTTAAAGAAACTTTCCAAAATAGTCAAAGCTGGAAGTAGCTAAAAACCTGAGGGAACCTGTATGGTATCCTGTCTTTGTGAGTGTCTCGTGCTTTTGTGAATCTTATCTTCATATATTTAGCTTTAGACTATCAGTAGCTCTCTATCTTTTTTTAGATTTTAGGCCTGATGTAACTTGAAGTGGTTTATTATCAGTGTCATTAAAGTAGTGTGACTTTGTGCGTGGGTGTTCTCAAGGTTACGCCTTTCTGCAATCCAAATCTGTAGTTGTATTTGGGGTAATTATATCCAAGCCAGCTTCTAAATGAGTTAGCTGAGCTATTGACAGGAGCATAGTGGGTGCTCAGCTTGGACCATGTCAGAGTATTTAGCTAGGATGCTGGGCAAGCTGGAGGTTTAACTCCATGAGGCTGGACAGCTACCTGAGCTAGGCTGGATATGTTAATAGGAATTGCATCCACATGTGTAGGTCACAGAATAAATTCATTATAAGTTTTGTTAATATCATTCTTCCATTATCTGCAGCATAAGCATAGTCAAAACTGTTAGAAGTGCCCAAGACAGATAGAACTGGTTTAACATATTCACTAGTCACTTCATTGACAAGCTCATCCAGGAACAGTACAGATTTGCTCTTCTAAACCTCCTGAGGACTTCTGTCAAAGATTTTGTGAGAGGGGAGCACAACCAGCCCCATTTCCTATTGGAAGAGTTCTCTTTGTGTACTTCATTTGTGAGAAAACCATTACCCTCTTGAGCCTTGGACTCGCTGACACTTTGTGTGTCCCATGTCTGCCAGCGAGTTTGTTGGTGTATAATGGCATTCATCTAGCACGGTAAAGACTCAGTTCTCCAAGGGGGAAGAAGAAACAAATTTTTAAGCCTTAGTATCTTGCATTTCCTGACTGTTCCTTTAAGCTTATATTTAGTTCTAATGAAGGATAAATAATTGGCAGAGGCACATTCTTCTCACTTTCATGGGGAAAGGTGTGTGTGGGAGTGGAAGCTAAGGAAATCTTAATGAAAATACACATGGTTTGAGAAGACGACATTTCTTTGAGCATTCTTGTTCCTTCTTCACTCCCTGGAAAGTATTTGAAGTGATAACAGGGAGACCACTAAAAGTGGATAGTGAATAGGAGGCAGAAGTTGTTACATGCTAAAAAGAGCATTTCATGATAGAGAACTACTGAGGCCCCTAGACTCACTTGAGTGTACACATTAGTAACACCTCAAACAAGTGCCAAACTAAAACTGCTGAAAAAGGATGGGAAAAAATCCATTTGTCTCCTATTAAGATAGGTTTCAATTCTGCTCTTCAAAGATAGATTATAGTGTATGTAAACTTTCCTACAAACAAACAGGAGGTGAATCTGCCCATTCAAGAGTAGATATATTCTTATCATAATGTAACAGTAACACCTTCTAGCGGTGTGGGTTTGGGTTTTTTTTTTTTCCATAATAATAAAAAATGTAACTAACAGAAGAGTTTGTTATAGTGCCAGTTCTGCAAAGCATTTAAGAATGTGCTGAAGTGCTTCCCTGTGCAACAAAGCCCATAGCACATGCTTTATTTTAAACATGTGCTCAACTCCCATTGAAAGCATCAATGTTTAAACACATGTCTAAATGCTTTGCTGTACCAGAGCTCTGGGCACAATTCATTGTCCTTTGAAGCCAACGGGAATCTTTCCAGTCCTTTCAATAGGTATCCCATCAAGCAATAAATCTTAAATGTTAAACAATCAAACTGGAGAATAAAAAGAAATCTGTTAAAGCTAGGTGCTGACTATATTCATATAAGAGAGAAACACAAAAAACCCCAGGATGTGGTCACAACTCTTCCAAAAGCAGACATAAAGAGAGACAAGATTCACTTAATAAATTCTTTGTTCAGTTATGCATACAGCGTGTTCATTCTGCTAAGCTATAAACCTGTATTTACATAATTTTTTGATGTTTCAGTTCATTGTGGCCCCGATTCAGCAAATTACTTAAACAGGTGCTTCGCTTTCTACATCTCTAAGTCCAAAAGTCAAAGTGGATCCACATGTACTTGTGGCCAATCAATAAACTGGAGCCTAGAAGATGGCTTCACTGTATGTCAGATTACATAAACCTTCTTCCAGAAAGGAATTGCAATCCAGAGAAGGAGTTAGTATATAATAATTTTACAGCTTGTATCTTCCCACAGTTTTACATTACAAGAAATGTTTTGTACAAAGGAAAAGTGATTAAAAAAAAAACCCCAAACAAAAAGAAAGAAAATAAATATACTCATTTGGTTATAGTTACTTTAATTTTTTGGGCTGAAGACAGTTTAAGACACAATAACAAAGCTAGTTCACTCATCGTAAGCTCTGTCTGCTCCTTTGAAATGATAAAGCCATGCCATCAAAGGCAATGGACCAGTTAGAGAGTGCCAAACTATTGTTCTGGATGGTAGCAAATATAATACAGAAGAACACCAGATTGAAACAAATTTTGCAAACTGGATGAAACCAAAGCTCAAGGTTTGCAGATTTGATACACACTTCTCAACCGCAATATGCTTTTTTATTATAATATAGAAAGTGTTAATATGGCAGAAAATTTGTATCTTTGTGTTATAGTAATGCCTTTCTTGTCGTATTACTTAACATCTATATCATATTAGAAACCTACACGGTACCTTTATAAAATAAATTGACACGTTACATTAGCCTTCAATATGACAATTTTACATTCTTGACAGAGAAGGCATGACAACGACCCACTTAAGTACTGTAAGGCTGAAACAAAGAGAGGTGTGTTGAGGTCTGTTTTGTGAAGCTTCTGTCCTTGGTATGGCATCACTGTTAGCACTTGGGCTGGGTAAACACAGCACTGTTCTCCTCCCTTTTGCGGGTAACCCCCCTTCTTCCATCTTCCTGACAAAGAAGGGACACAAATTGCCCAAGCAGCCTGACCATGGTGGCAGGACAACCCTCTTAAGGCACGCTTTGGGATAAACATGGCAAAACTGACTCATGACATTGGGGCAGCACCAGGCTTCTCCTGGCCAGTCAACCACTGACTGCTACCCTCTGCTTAAATAGGATATTTATTGCAAATTATAAGAAAATTCTACTTAAAATCTGAAAGACAATGGGTCATCGTTTTGTGCATCATAAGCATTTTCTACCTTCTCAGCCAGTTACAAAGCCACAGCAAGTGATTCCTCTCCTATGTACCAGGTCTGAGCCCAAAACTCTACCATTTCCAGGCATTTCTCTCGTACGCTCTAGCTGTAGGATTTATTGAGTGCACGCACGAAAGGAATCACCTTAAATGAAGGGTAAGGCTTTGGGAACCTCCCGTGTATCTGTGTGTTTGTGGTGCTCCGGCATGAGGTTGGCAAAGTTCAGGCACTGCTTCAGTGCTGGACGGTGGTTTGGCTTCTTTTGTCTGTAGAACGGGGATGGAGACATGTAATGGACTGAGAGCTGATGATGCATGAAGCACTAAAAAAATGAAGTGCAACATAAAGGCCAAGTCATTTTATAATTGTTTTCTGACTAAAACTGAATTAGAGTCTCAGTGACAGAGCATTGAAGGATGCATTCACATAGATTATAATGTGGCATGCTAACATAGTCACACATTGGTAAAAGCAAATGGATATTCCTAATCAGTCAACTTTATTAACCTCATATAAGAGAACACAGCGAGTAGATATTGCCTTTCCTTTGTATTTTGTTAGCAACCTGCTATTGCCGTCATAACATATTATGAGTAAAACTGCACTGCAGATAAAACATCTGTTTTGAGTAAGCAGGTGTATGGCAATTTCAGAACCAAACCCCAAATCCTAATTAAAGGTTGCTATTCCCATTTAACAGAAACGTGTTAGTGAAAGTTAACCACAGTATAACAGCAGCATATGGATGCACACACTCCTCTGATTATCAGGAGTCACCTAATAAACAAGTGCATACACAGCTTGCACAAGTCTTCCACTGGTTTTGCTTTTTCAGTTTCTTAGGGATGGATTTTAACATGGTAAACAACAACATTTTTAACAATTAGGAAAAGCGTGTTGGACACCCTTTGTATCTGGAAAACTCATATTTGTAAGCCAAAAGCTGACCATTTCATTACTACCAATGACATTTCCTTTTTACACCATGTTAACTCTTTCTTGAATTAATGAATCTTTCTGTTGATCCTAGCTTTATTAACAGCTGTTCTAAGCTCAATGGAGGATTCTGCTGCTACTATAAGGCAAATCTATAAAGATTTCTCTTGTCCAACTTGACAGGTGGAGAGTGTTCTGCTCTGTTTGGACTTCTTAGTAATTAAATCTATTTCAGAAGAGTTACTGGTTGTTTTAGACATATGATTAATAATACTTAAAAAGTAATTAGGAGAACTGGAGAATTCAGACAAGTCAAATAGTTTCCTCTGAGTGTCATTTGGATCTAGAAGGTTAAGGAAATACAGACCACAACCTGAAAAGCATGGATCAAATAGCAGGAGTTTTCAGTGTTCTTGAAGGAGAGGGAAACTTAAGGGAAGCTGCACAGAATTGGTCTTCCATCCACCTCTAGATCAACTTCACTGCCGAGTCTGTGAGACCTTGGCAATAAAGCAGCTGAAGAGAGGCTGAAGAGACTATGAAGACAGTTAAATCTGGTGCTATGGTTGTCATTAAGTCCAGAAGTTATAAACTATTTTTCCACTTCTCCTTCTATAACAAGCTGAGATATTTTGTGCAAAGGGCCCAAATCCATAAAGACCATAATGAGCTACTAGAAAAGAAGAAAGGAACCAAAGGGTACATTGACTGCTTCTACTATAGCCAGATAATATTTAGTTCTGAACATATCTCTGGTACTTTAAGAGGAAAGCAAAACTAAGTAAAGAGGAGAGGCTTTTGCCTAGGGAAAGCAACTCCTCAGCCCTTGAAAATGATCCTGTGGACGACTCCCATTGTGCAATTAAATGTAAGCATGATACAAGTACCTCATGCTTCCTGAAAATGCTTCTGTCCTCTCATATAGTTCATCAAGCTACACCTTCGAACTTGGTCATTCCTACACACACACGTAGATATTTGCAGTGCTGGTTTAAAACTTTGTTTCTCTCATGGTTAATGCTTATTTTTGTTTGCAGATTAAATCTACTAATGACCACCTTATACTCCACAACATGGCTTTTTGTATCTTTAAATAAATGCAAGAAACTGAATCAAGTTCTTTGAATCTTCTGTTTTAATCTTCCTACTCTCACCAGTTCTAGCAGCCCATGAGAGAAATACCCTTAAAAAGGTTGAGTATTTATGAGTAGGATTTGAAGGCACAGTGCCTCACTGATAAATGCATTTTAGAAAATTCCAGTAGATATGATGCTGAGTTTATTGCTTAAGAGCTCCTACATCTGTCTTGCTTGGAGTAAATTCTCCTTTACATGTTATGTGACATGAAGACATACCATTCTAATCCTTGCTTAATACAACACATTAGAGGTGTGATTCTTGTTGTGCTCTGTGCTGTACAAAGACAGAAGCCAAATCTGGTCTTTCTTTAAAGTTATCACAGGCTGTCACTAGTTCTTTAAAAGTTAAGCATCACTTTTTTGCATGAATGAACGAAAAACATGTATATTCAATGTACTGGGAATTATAGCTTGAAATGACAGGACTGATGGAATGAGGCAAAAGGATAAATGTTCCTGTTAACTACTTTGCCATGTGCAAGTGAACAAAGTAGAATGGAAATTATTTATCCAAAATGATGTAGGGTGTGCCAGCTTTTATGGTAAGACATAAGACTCATGGTTATTATAATGTTGTTTTATTTTTATTCGGCTGGATCACAAGCCATTGAAGTGTAGGGAATATTTTGTTGGTCTTTTACCTGTAGGTGATTCAGTCCAGAATAAAATCTACTTCTTAGTTATTAAGTTTTTAATTTTCATTTGACTGGCTTTAGAAAAAGTACACTTCAAGACCAAAAAGTGATTGCAATACTCAGTGTTAGCAAAGAATGAGCTGGGCCACAAGCTATGCGAGGTTTTTCAGAAACCAGCATGATAGGCTTAATGGCTTATTGTCTTTTGAGCCTTTGGTGAGCACCTGGCATGTGCAAACTTTTCTTCATGTTCACGAGGGTGAGAAACCTACGGTCCAGAGAAGAATATTGAGATTTGTTTGCTCCTAGCATGGGTCCCTTCTGGAGCACATCTCAAGGGAGGTGCCAAGGATGCTCTGCAGGCATCCATATAGGAGGCCGAACTGGCAGCTATCGAGTCCACCTCTGAGCATGGCACGGTTCAGGGTGCACATTGTACACAAGGAAATGAGCACACGGTGCCCTTGGAAGGCAAAACGTGTATCAGGCATTTGCCAGCGCCTTGGCTGTGGGCTGAGTGGGCATTTTCCCTCTCCAGCACTTGTGAACTTGCCTCACAGGCAAAGCCTGATTCTTACACCATCTCCCTGCTTATTGAGAGCTGGGTTGCTCCTGCACCTCTACTAGCATCCCTTTCATTAAAAAAAAGCTTTCTTCAATGGGGTTCAACTGTTTCAAAATGCTCCAGGTAACTCATTTGGCATAGGTAGGACATACTGCAGGTGAGCTGGCTCTCATTCATGAAATTGCATTGGCGTGGAGCTTTAAAAATCCATGCTAATAACCCAACAGATGCTTTAAAAATTCTTCCTTCAAATTCGGTGAATACTGTGAATTCAAACCACTTGATTCAAAGTTCAGTGTTAATGAATTTAGGTTCTGCTAATGAAAGTCTGAAAGAATATTTGGGAATACAGTCCATTGTGCACTCCAACCTAGCTAGACACATTAATTTTCCTTTTCCTACAAAGGAGCTGCTCTGTTCGTAGCAAGAAAATATATTGTTTATATAAATATATAGGCTTATAATATATAACTCCTTTAGGGAAAAATGATCATGGCAGAGAAATATAAAAACTTTTGTTAGTCCATGGGAATTAAATATGGAAGAAGGCTTTGCCAGCCCATGAACTCCAGAAAGTTTACTGTTCACTTGATGGTATGAAGCAGTCAATACTGCAAAGGCAGGAAGATGCAGAGAAGTGATCATCCGTTGACAGCCACCAAAAAGGAATTACCTAAATTTTTCAGGGTGAATTTTCAGTCATACAGAATTTTGTCCTACAGTCTATTTGAATTTCTATCATAATGTAGCAACGCTAAAAATCTCAGCTATGCAGAAGACTGCTATTGTTATAATACACAAACAGTATGGGTTATTTTAATGGACGTATTGCCTTAAACTGAGTTTTCACCATCTGTTCTGCCCTTAATTTTGAATGCAAAAAGAACATATTTCACAATTACATCTGTAAGTAATGATATAAGTAATTTAAATGCATGTATATGTTCACACAATGCAGCAGACAGCTGGGATATTTTTTTCTTTCAGGCACAAATCAAGGGAAGAAATCTACTAACTCCTCAAACAGCATTTGCCCCCCTTTCCTTCTTGTTCCCCCATCCAGTGAAGCTGTTCCATTGCAGGCATAGTCTTTCCAATAAGTTAATTTTGCCATACCTAGGAGTTCAAAGCTTGCTCAGTCAATTAACGTGCAAACCCATTTTTTACAGTGCTTCCCCTGTCTTCATCCAAATCCCCTCTGGCTTGAATGACAGTTTGGCAGATGCAAGGCATTAGATCAATCAGTTTCAATAGATGTTCAGGAGGAGACAGGTCAGGCTGTGTGGGCCAGTCTGTCTATGCTTTTAGCTCTGCCTTCACACCTTCCCCTTAGCAGAGGCTTTTGCAGAAGTACCCTGACGCAAGGGAATCCTGAACTGAGTGGGACGCAAGCTGTATGGCCAGACTGTGGGGCTCACCACAGCAGAAGAGGAGCACAAACTCGTTGACTGATAATTGCTACCACGAGACAATTATGCTGAGGAGACAACTTTGGCTCCTACGGTAAATGCCCATTTTCAGAGAAAAACCTCTAACTGGGGTGTCTTTCTTCTGCAGGTGCTTGCAGGGTCGTGAGATATGAGGTTTACCGCTAAAGTCATGCTATTCACTACAGCTAAATATTGACCAAATCATTTGACACTTTGCAAAAAGATCTATGAGAAGGAATGAGAATTTGGAAATTATAGAAGAAATCATTTCCTGAAGGTGCTATTTAGATAAAAGCTGATTTTACAGATTTTATTCAAAGGAAGTTACAAAACCTGCAGAAGTCAAATGGGTTTTGCAGAGGACTGGTGTCCTTCATGTGTCACGTGCATTTAGTATACCTGTATGTACCTGCTGACACTTGCTTGTCACCGCCACTAGCAAACCGAACCGTGATATCAAAAAAACTCACACTAGCAGAAAGAAGAAGAGGAGGTTATTGTAAATTCCTAGAATAAAATTTTAACAGGGAGTTTATTCCCATTGTTTAGTGCAAATTGCTAATAGGGATTAGAAAGGCTTTTATTTTCTGTATTATCACTGCCTTTTTATACTGCTGCACATTAACTATTGGTAGCTTTTTGCAATCTATGAAATAGATAACAGCAGTGGATTTGCATGGGCCTTATATTGTAGTTTGATAGTATTGTCTATAATTGTGCTCTTCGGACCATACTGCATTTCTTACTTTTTAACTGATAACATCTTTTTTATTTTAAAGAGGTGATAGCCAGAAACAATGAAATGCTGATTTATGACAACTGTCCCTAAAAGCTTACAGAGTTGACAATGATGGAGGAAAATTATCAGTGAATATTTAGGTAAGGTGAGTGGAGTCATGCATTAGGAAAATTGGAACTGTGTTGGAGATATTAGACAGTCAGATTTTCTTATAGTATCATTTGAAATTTATTTCGTTTTAGCAACTGGCTCTTTTCTCCATGGGGGTTGGGTGATTATGTATATAACCATGTATACAATGTAGTCAGACAATAAATGGCTGGTTATTGATATGCCAAGGAAGGAAGAAATGCTGGGGCTGGCCCCTGATATGGGTCACATTTGGCCAATTTAAGGTGGTGCAGCCCAGTCAGTCCAAAGGCAAAAGAAAAAATGTACCCACACCGTACTCTCTGTCCCTCCATCGGTTTTATATGATTGAAATATGCTTCTAGATTAATATTTGGTCACAAGGCTGGGACATGTGCCATCAAGAGAGAAAGGGAAGTTCCACTGAACTAAAGTGAGGGCCATAGGTTGCTTTAGAAAGTGATTTTTTTAAATGATTGAACAGAAGACCTTGCATGGCAAGAAACTCCAGATTATAAGTGGATCAGTCACAGTGTAAAGATGGTTTTTAAACTAGTGCTACAAAGGGAAAAGAAACTGTTTTTCTAAGATCCTGAAAACAGGATCTTAAACACCTGAAACCCATAAAATTATTAAGGCTGGAATGAAAAACCTAACTGAAGTCTTGTGTGCCAAAGGGTTGCCTCCTGCTTGTAACACTGGATGGTATTTCTATGCAGGGCACTTACGTTAACAAACAAAATCCTTAGCTCTTAGTTTCTAAGCAATGAAGACAGTCTGTTTCAAAGAGCTGATGAATTAGTTTTCCTGGGGGAGGAGAGCAGCTGTACTCCTCACAGAACACCTTTCTGGCTTATTTCTTGTAACTTTTCAAATGGGTGTATATGAACGGACTTTCAAAGGAAACCTTTTCAGAAGCAAGTGGTAAAATAAGGGCATCCTTTGGGAAGAAGAGGGAGTGAAAAAGTAGAAGCCATATGAATGAACACAAAGGTAAAATGAGAAAGTCCAATAGAAAGAAAAAAAACCAAACCACAACACAGTAGAAAACTGGCAAATAAAGAGGGTACTGTACATAAGATTATCTGCCATGCGCAACTTCACCGCTGGTTTGGGATGCAGAATCCAGGCCATAAGAATCAAATGTTAATTGCATTAGTTTCCTAATTAAAGAGCCACTGCAACCACCTAATAAGAACAAGTGCAAAAATTAAGCAAGACAATAGGAGGAAAACAACCTCTTAAAATAGAAGGGTATTGTAATAAGAATTGGCTATCTGAACACTTTCAGCTTCCTGGAGAGAAGGGGAGAAGGGGAGACTCCAAACTCAGGTCATTAGGCAAAATATGTCCTGAGCCTACTCACTAAAACAGACCATATAAAAAATTGGGATTCAAAGATTTTTGATATTCTGACATGGAAATGTAACTTTGATCTGAAACTGTGGTTCAGACGCTTGTTCAGTGAAATCTTCATTCCCTAGCTTTATCAGAGACTTTGATGTCTTTTAATATTCTTAAGCATATAAACTCTAAACAGAGAGATATGTTGGAGGAGGAGGAGTTTTTGTTTAAAAATAGGGGAACTGGGAATATGAAAGAATAAAACCCAGGTTGGTTTTTTTTGTATTAATTATCTATAGAATGAAACCTCTATGGCAGATGTGCCAGCCAACTCTCTCATCATCAGTTTCAAGACTTCAATCAGAGGATGACTCACAGTTAGTGAAAGAAAAATTGTTCCAGCTACACAAGGAGAGCATAAATATTATGTTTCACTTGGTATCATAATTAACTGCATGCTTCAGATATTTCTTTCATGTCTGCTTTCACAATAGGTAATATAATTTACCGTTAATAGGATTAAAATGTCTTTAAAAAAGTAAATACTTCATTGGTTTAAGAATGTTTTCTGTTTGTTTTGTGCAGATACATATTTGGCTACAGGCACAGTATTTATACCTCAGTGTAGAAAATAATGAAAAAAAAAGATAATATGTATAGTACAGAAGCAAATGCATTTTTCTGTGTTGCTTGACATAATAATACTAAAAACTTCCTTTCTCTGAATTCCTGAAAATGAATCTTGAAGTCCCAAATAATGTACATTTTTTAAACATTTCATGCTAAGGAAAAAATTCCAAAATATTGCAATGGCAAGACACAAATGTTGGCTGGTAAATTAATAGTAGTAATGCCAAAAATCACAAATTCCTAAGTACCCTTTTGGTATAGCTTTCTGAATTGACAGTCTGAAAAGAAAAATACCACCAACTCTTCAAGGAAAAGGAATTCTGTCATATGGAATATCAGCTACTTCCCATTCTAACATCTAACATGGGAAAATGCAGGCAGGTAAACAAAGAGAAGGAAGGTTGAAAACAGTAGTAAAATTATGATTATCAGCATAAGCTTTAGATTTCAAAACTCAGCTAATAAGCACATGAATGTCCATCACTGAAATCTTTCTGGGTCCCTGCCTGCTCAGAAAAATATTTCTAGCATATTTATGATCTTTGTTTTGATTTATCTTCTCATTTTGCCAGATTTTTACTAGATTTTATGTTGGTTGTTTCAAGTGGAATTTCTCTGACTGATACCAAGGTAAGCAAAAGGAAAATTATATCTTAAATACCGGTATATAATATATATTTTCTTTATAAGTAAGGGGAATTTTTATTACATAGGCAGCATTATCATTACATCTTTTGGTAGGTTAGTATAGATGTTTGCTTGGAAGAGATTTGGTCTCCCTGTTCATTGCAGCAAGCAGAATTTGGCATAAACATTTGGATGTACTCACTTAGCTGCTGATCCATCTATTGAAGTTTCATTAGGGAGCCATGTGCATTTGCAAAGGATGAATGGTTTCATTAGCACTGAGACTAATAAACTTATAAAAGTTAATAATGTGAATATGTTTGATTTGGAATTATGCACATAGACATTAAGAATCACAAAAAGGCAGGCTTAATAATGCTCAGTTTTTTCTAGACTTAAACAGCTGGGGTATTTTTCACTTTTCTAAGACCTTTTAACAAAAAACACACATTGATTTCTTGCACATGTGGTCCTATGATATTATCAACAGGTTCTAGTATTACACTAGGACTTTGATCTGAAAGCACAGATTTTACCCCCTCTAAATATTATTTCCCACCTGGTTTGATGTAGGTTTTTGGATTCCTAATTATGGCAATTTTTATCTTTAATAGATCAAGGTACGTGCATCAAAATTGTGTTACAGTCGAAGCTCATCCATTCTGAAGTGTCTTTAAAGGCATGGAGGTCATAGGTAGTCTTTACATAGTCCTTTCCTTGAACCCTCCCAGAAAACATTTTACAATAAGATAACCTCTGTGTTCAAAACCCACAACTTATGACAGCATGGCTCTCTCATCAGTCCCTGGACAAGTTTGGTTGTTAGTGCTGAAGTCACGTAGCACATTTTGATGCCATTTTTCTTCTTCATCATCATCATAAAAAGAAAAGGTTTAGTTTTCCTCTCTCCCCAGCTTGCTTTTCTGATGTCAGTGTTACCTGATCACCTCACCCCACTCCACTCTCTGCGTTCTGATTTCCATCTCTTAATATTCATGATGAGGTCTGAGTAATCAGCTCTCGCCCCTAGAAGCCTGTCTCGGCAGCTGATCCCTAATGGTTATCTCCCAAACTTCTAGACATACACCTTTCTGTTTCTTTTAAATGTGGGAAATTAATTCACAGTTATTGAAATTACCCGATTATGGGGCGAAGGTAATGAAATATGGTGCAGAAGGCTCTGCGTTAGGGCTGCAGCTGGCAGAGGAGCAACAGTTTCAGCACAGGATGATGCTGAGATGACTACAAGGTTTCTAGGACCTCAGTTCACTGCTGAATTTTGTTCATGTATCTTTGAACTATTTCTGGGTGTAATGTGAAAACCCTAAACCTTTTATTAATCTCTGAAAGGTTTCAGCAGAGAAAAACACAATTAGAGGGACCCTTGCCATCCTGGCCAGCATATTTTACCCCAGATCTACAACACTATGACTGCAAAAGTCAGTCTCACTCCGTCCACATCTTCCTTCTCCTTGGGGAGACTATCAGTAATTGCACCACTTCTGCCAGGGTTATCTGTCCCCACTTATTGGGACCCAGAGTGAGACCACATCAGGTTTTACCACACTGAAGTGGTTTGGGGAGGAAGAAACGACAGGCACAGGCATCTGGCGGGCTCCAAATCGAAGATGTGAGGTTAAAGACTCACTGTGTTGCCAATAACTGGAGTCACCATCTATTTCCTTTCATCACTTACTTTCTATTAGAGAGAGAACTCATCTATGACAAATCTATCAGTGGTTCTGTTCTTAGACTTAACTAATAGCAGGGCTGCAGCTGCAGGAATTATAAATACATCTGGTTTTGTGCTGCCTGGCACAACACTGTATCTATTATGGTGAACTGACATCCATCCTAACATCTCCTTCAGGTGCTGGTACATTATTTACAATAATCTCAGGTAACTGATGTTGTGACACCTCTCCTGCATGTGTGCTAGGTTCCTGTTAAATGACCATAAAGTGAGCTACTAAAGGGAAACATCACTGGAAAAGAGCAAGACCAAATTCAGACCTTCTGTAAGTGGGTGCAGCTCCACAGACATGACATATTGCAGCTTGCATGATGAGATTGGGATCTGACCTACAGTGGTATGTGTTCTTTTCATATAATTTTTCCTAGCCAAAGGAAAACCAGTACTCCTGCCCTGCTGTAATTAATAGAAAGTATGCTGGGTTGATTGGCTGTCCCATAAATTATCCTCCCAGCTCTGCATTATTTGCCACCAAGAAGCAGCAGTGATATAGGGCATTGTGTGACACAAGACATACAGTGAGAAATTTTGGGGTCTGTTCACAAATGAAGCCAAAAAATCACTGAACTGAAGATTCACTTTGGACTGAATAGAATGTGGAATGTTTCCCTAAAATTAACAAGAAGAAAAAATATTGTTGTATTCATTCACTGACTTGACCCATAGCTAAAGGCTTTATTTTGGATACGAAAGGCATCATCTAGCTTAAAACGGAAAAGGAATTAGGGTGGTTTCCTTTTTCCAAAAGGTCTTGAAAGTTGAAAGATACATGAAAATTCTGAGGACCAGCAAATCTAAGATAAATTCCCTCCTTTGCCTGAGGGCAATCCCCCAGCTCCAACCTCCACTTGAGTCTGTGTTCTCCCACACTGTCCTCTTGAGAGTCTCCCATTTCATATGAATAAATAGACCAGCGAGTCTCATTTTAAAAATAAACAATTTTTTTTGGTACATGAGCTTTCTTCAAGACCAGAAGAAGGGCTTATGTGTCTGAAAGAAGATCTCTGGAATTGTTTCCACCCTGACACCTGTGGATTGCCAATCCTCTGTATTGGCAGCTGAGGGAGGAGGGAGATCCCTGCATCTCCCACGGCAGAGGAGTGCCCTGGCTGGTGGGGGTCTTGGGCAAAGGACATAAGAGAAACCCCAGCTCTCAATTCACTGATGCTTGAGCTGCAGCTGTAAATCAGTCCTCCTCTTCTGCCTCCTGGGAAGGAAGAAAAGACCTCCAGATCTGAGTACTTGGGCAGTTCACGTTAATCTTGCCACGTTGCATAAGGATAGGCTTTTAAAGAATTTGCAGGATGATGATGATAATAATAATAAATCAGAAGAAGAAGAATACACAACCCGTAGGGCTAACTAAAACTTCTGTGAGCTCCCTTGCAGTGAAATTCCTGTTCACAGGAGCTGGTGAAGCTACTTCAGTATGAATGATACATACTAATAGGCATGGTTAGAAACTCATGACAGCTGCTGAAAGTCTCCCCTGCCCCTAGATCCCTTTAGAAATGGTACCTGTGGTTTTTGATGGAAACAAGGCAGCAGCACAAAGAAACTGGTGGTGCTGGGGGCAAGGTGTGGGGGGGTGGGGGGTGAAGGTGAAGGTGAGGGCCAGGGCAAGGCACTACCTGCTCAGCTGCTTATGGGTGGCATGTGTCCTGGCAAAGGATATATTGCAATGTTGGGAATATAGCTTGGTAGGGGTAGCTTCTAACTGTGGGTCTGGAAATTGGTTGTGTTTTCAGTAACCAGTGTGTCAAATCAGTCTCTGGAAAGCCCTGTTTGAAAATTTTTAGAAATTCTTTGTGTTGATGAACCTCAGATTTTTCAGGGCTCACAACTCAGTGGAATTAAAGCAGATATTCCCAGTGGTTGGTTACAAAAGCCCCCATCCCGGACTAAAGGCGGCTTTTCTGTCAAATTGCAAATCCCTTGCCCAAGGTCAAACATCTAGCTCTTCATTAAGCAGCTGTAAATTTATTTTTAATTTGGTAAGCTGTATTTTTCCTTTACCTTGTTCTCAGAAGCAAGCGAAAAAAATTAGATGACGTGTTTGAAAGACAACTGCCCAAAAGCCTCCCAACAAATGTCTCCCCTAGAAAGGCAGTTGATGTTGCGCATTTCAGCACAGTTAAAACTGGGGAAAAATTCTAAGCACTAAAGGTGGAGGTTTATAATGAGAAGTACTGCACAAATTTTGCTACAAGCAGCCCTTTCAGGTCTATCAATAGCACAGTTAAACACAAATTGACAGAAGAAACTTTCAGGATGGCCTTATTAACAGGTGAATTAGACAAAGTGAAATCATACTCGAAAAGCTCTCCTTCAGCATGTTTTTCAAATCACCTGTGGTTTTGTTTACCATCCTCAAAATTCAGCATGTTGCCACTTTCTTACACCTCAGAAAGTCTCAGACGGATCTGTGCGACATTTCACGTGAACTGTGAGGAAAGGTGCTATCAGTGATTACAGGCAAAATCCTGCCCACACATGTGTTCATGACTCCTGTTTGGTTTAGTGGAGTTTCACATGCATAACTGAGAGCGGGATCTGGTCCTTAATCTGATGACATTTTTTTCTGTACAGCAAAGCAGGTTAATAATAAAATGGCATCTCTTCATTTCTGCATTTTTTTTTTTTTTGAAAGAAATAACTGCTATGTCTTTGGATCAGGTGTTAATTATTCCCAGTAAGGTTTGGTGGGTAACTAGTGATGCAGATATCAAACCACCCACTCTCTTTGTAGATGAAGGAAAAGTATCAGGAGGATTTCTGCTGAAGTATTCATCACATCTCAAGTCTCAAATTGTCCAAACCATTCAATTATAACACTTCACTCAATGCATGTCAGCATGTCTGGCACTGTGTTTCAGGAACGAGTTGAGCTGGATTTCTCAAAGAAGCAGACGTTGGCTTGTCCCCTTGAGGGACAACAGAAATAGAGTCTATTGGCTCAAAGTTGAGACCCGTTCTTGGATCAGTACATGGGAACTATTACGGCTTTCTAACTTTGTAGCCTCCAGACTCAGTTTGCACATACATATGTAAAAGGCTGAGATTTCCTGTGGTAACAGCACAGGCGTACTCTTTGCCACCGAATAAATAGGTAAAACACTGAACTGGTGATGACACGATAAACAGGTCTAGGGACGTGGGTCCTATCAGTACAGATCTAACCCTATCCTCACCATCTTCTCTCTCTAATGGTAAATGGAAGCAATGGTCAAAAGAGGAGAGAAAATCCTTTGAGTCCTTCGAGGGCTATATGAGATTTTGTTGTTAACTGCAGAGATACAATACATCACTGTCAGGAAGCGGTAACCCTGGATTATGGTCACTGATGATAAAAAAGGCTTTCAGAGGGAGATGATGGACACCATGCCTATTATGTGGTAGAAGGAAAATAAAGGTGGCCGAAGAACTTCTAAGCGAATGGGGACATCACGTGAGCAGATATCTCCTTAAGCTCTTTGAGTTTGCCTTCTGTGCTGGAATGGGCTGTACATGTTCCCAGAGCAACGAAAAGGCTGCTTGCAGGGTTTTTAGTGTTAATGTTCAATTTGATGTATCAATATAGTTCTGCTTGCACAGGCTATAATGAACTCAAGATCATAAAGCTCTTATCAGCAACCCTGTTTAACTTTAAATGTAGTTCAGATGATTCAGGCTCCTCTTTACTCTCACTTCAGTCTGTTTTGACCTGAAGCTGTGGAATGACATTCGTGGAAATTAGCAAGGTCAGTAAATATCATTCAGGAGAATATTTCTAAACCCCTCAGCAGAATTCAGCTGATATCAGAGTCTGTCTTTGTGAGCTCCGTTCGCAGTATGGTCATGTTTCTGTGTCATCTTCCCTATTTTTAGGAGGAATCCTAGTGGTGGAAACATTTTGGCTATTAAAAATAAAAGGCAAAAAATTGTTTTCAGAAAGCCTTTGTGTCAGGAGGCAAGTAAGTTAGTGTGCAGGAAGGTAATGGTAACATAAGGATTTTTCCTCTGGCACCCACTTACTAACCCAGCTCATAAAAAGGAAGGCTGGGCTTTTCAAGGAAGCATTAGTCACACGCAGAAACACAGGGATGTACCTGCATGATTTCTGAAACACCAAAGTGTGCTTGCACCTGACCTCTGGTGTAAACAGAGGGGTTCAGATCTGCCTGCAGAGACGAGTCCTGAGTGCTTTAGGAACACATATCTCATTAAGTCAAATTCCCACCCAATCAGCCCCACTACGTTAATACCTGTTCACAGGCTGTGTGGAACCGGTTGCCAGCCTGACCTAGTTCTCAGGCTCCACACAAAATAGTGCCTAACGCCACGACTGAGTTTGCTACCACACATCAGTGCTACTGTGGGGTTCAGTATACCTGGTTCACAAGCATGACCAGCTAAAATGGTATGTTTTTAATTAGGAGAAAAACCAGAAGACAACGGGCATCTGAAGGCGGTTTTGTTGAGAGCTAAATTGATGATGAAAAGCTTTCAGCTTTTGAAACCGTTCAATAGCCAGGTGTTTTCTAGTGTGGTTCTTTAGTGCATTTCACTGCAGCGTGTCAGTATTACTTAGCGCTATCACATTTACATCAAGTCAAATGCTGTAATGCAGAGAGTATCACCATAAGGAATGAAATGTGTCAGCCTGCATACAGGGATTCTTGGGAAATATTTGCCTTTCAAAAATCCTGCGGCTTTTATACAAATTCTTCTCACATGTTTGCTACCCTAAAATTCACAGGTAATTACAATGGCATGAATAATCCACATTAATCAGGTAAGCAGGTATTTGAGATCCAGCACATTTCCTATCAGACAATGCACATGAAAATACAGTAATTGAAGCTGCTGAGAGAATTCCCCAATGACAATGTCTATGTAAATCCACTGTAAAGAATAATTCTACAATTATGTAAAATTTGAACAAGTCCTTTTATCTTTAAAAGAATGCTGCACCCTGTTTCACTTAGCACACCAATCTGGAGGCCCACAGAGTAACAAGCGAATTGTCACAGGGTCCAGTCCTACAGGATTCACACAGAGCCAAAGCCATTGCTGGTGTAACACTGCTGACTACTCTTTATTCCAGCTGTTCTATTCTCGAGAAAACTCCTCTGAATCAAGGTAGCACATCTGTACAGGTCTTCACGGTGCCCAAAGCTCTCTGTCTCCTTCTACTCGCCTCCTACCCTGTATCTCAGTATTTCTTACTGTAGTCTTTCTTTTGCTCTCTATCTTTATTGTAACTATTTTCTGTTTATATTTCAGTTATTTTTATAGGGCCAGTTTCTCTCATTTACTCAACCTGACTCAACTCTCAGATGGCCTGAGATGACATCGGACGGTCACTATGTTGCAACACTAGTCTGGTTGGCACCCTGGCCCTAACAGAGACCTCCCTGACATGGGAAATTGCCATCAGGGAGTTGATAAACTCTTTGAAATGGGACCACAAAACCCAGCAGGTGAGTCAGGAGCTTTCTAACCTCCCAGTAGGAAAACATGCCAAGGGAGAGGGCACTTAAGGAACATTCCCCATGATTAGGATACTAAATCTGAAACTCTGGCCTTTCCTGGAGTTTGAGGCCCTCCTTAGTTGGAAGGGGAGGTCAACATCCTAAGTAGCCTTAGCCTACTTTTTCAGGAGGGAAGATGTGAAAGGAGTTTCCTTGCCGTAAGGTATGTGCACCTCTGCTTTTCATCTCTCAGGTGAACACTGCTGTTTCCTCATGTTGTGCTTTGGGATGTTGTGTTGAACATCTGGTGAGCCACAGAGACAGGGTGTGAGAGACAGATAGTTATTTGCCTCTCCGGACTTGACAATATGAGCTTCACTGGCAGTGAAACTGGATTTTCACCCTGTTTGAGTGAACATTCTTATAACGCTTTAGCTGAATTCTGTCCTCTTCCCTCTTGCTCTGTGTGCAGTAACCACAGGCTTGGGAGTCACATGCTCTTATACTGGCTTGGGATGAAGGACACTACCCATGATTCGTGCCACACGTTGGAGAAACTTCCAGGCTTATGCAGTGCCCAAACAGGAATTGTGAGGATCTAAATGTTGACTATAAGAGACGCAGTAGCACTTGGTAAGTTTTTTTTTGTGACTAAAGCCTTTCCCCAGTCTGCCATGTCCCAGAAACAGTGTGCCACGGAGTGATGGTGTCAGGATCTGACCTAAGTGTTGTGTCAATGTGAAGCCAGTTGAAAAATTACTTTCCCTGCCTGGCAGTCAGCATGCAGGAGCTAAGTTCAGATGTCTTTGTATCATTAAGACCACTCAACTCTCTTCCCACTACTACTGCAGGTCCTGGCAAAAGAGGGAAGGAAGAAGCAGGGCCATGCTTCTCTCTCAGCATGAGTTTTCCAACAGAGCCGTCTGTAGCAAGAGGAGCACACTGCCTCATCTTTGAGTCTGGGACAACAGCTGATCCCTCAGGAGACTGTGCCAAATAAATTAAATATAAAGCTAATAAAACAAATCACAACTTAGTTAAAAGGCACATGAACAATTCCCGGAGAGACTCTCACTCATCGCCCCAAACTTGCCATTTTAATATATGACCTTGCTATAACAGTACATATCCGTTAGTGAGTGTCACATGAACTTGCAGTGGTGATCATCCAATATATCCTGGCTATACTGTGTGTGCTATTACGTGAAGTCTTAACTGGGCTAGAGCCTAAAAACAGCACACTTCTGTGTTTTTTGAAATAGATTAGAAAATATTCTAGCAATGTTCCACTAACAACTATTTAAAAGCATAGGCAAAGAAGAGCAAAACGTCATCTTTCATTTTCACCTGTTTTTACCTTAACCATCTTGGCTACAAATTGTGATAAAAAAGGGTAATAAGAAGGAGAAACAGTGGTGCTGTGGTGGTAGCTGAAGTTTCTTTAGTAAATAGGGGGGAACTGCCCTGGATGTACATTGATAGGCATTAAGACAGATGCTTCATCAGATGGCAGGCTTGTGAAGCAGAGAAAACAAAACATAAGAGAAAAGACTGGCGTAGACACACTACTATCAAAATAATACCTGGTGTTAGCCAAAGTGGCAGAATCTGGCCAGGGACAGGGAGTCTGGGATTGGTGTGTTTATTCAGGTATGTAAAGGCACGTTCATGAACAGTTAGGGCCCAAATTTTCACATGGATATTCTGTATGCTTCAGCTTATTGCTAGCTGGAGTAGGAAACCAAAAAAAAAAAAATCCCTTACAAAAAGCTGAGCTTTGTAACAGCTCTCTCTCACCTGCCTTTCACCAGAGACTGGCTGCTGGGTTATTGTTCTATAATGTCAGCAGCAGTGGTGACTTCTCCAGCTTCACATCTTTGAATTAAGTATACATAATGACACACCACTGCAGCAAGGCTTGAATGATACGAGGACCGTGATAACCCACTGCCCAGTGTCTGTTCTATCCAGGCAATGCAGACTGTGCTGCATGCTTGCTGCAATGCCATCCATGTGCTCTCAGAAACAATAGTCAAGTCCGCTACAGCTGGAAAAGCCCGCCAAGGCGAGCAGTGACAAAATCACAGCAACACAAAACAGATTTAGCATAATTTCTTCCTATTTTTGACAAAGTTCCTCTTTTGCCTTTTTTCTTTCCTTTCCTTCCCCAACCCCCCCCC
>NW_010249597.1:194297-213269 GCF_000690775.1 Eurypyga helias
TTCCCTTCCCATTTTCAGCTTGTGCCTTTTCATCGTCCAGCCGGCTACAGAGATCCTCCGGGAAAAGGAATACTTTGACACACACAGCACACCTGCTTTCCTCTCCCGTGCAAAAAATAAATACCCTCAAGTCCCTCAGTGTAATTCAGCGTCATCAAACACAATTTAAACTTTAACCCGGTAATGTATTTCTGAAGGGGTTCCCCAGTAAAGTTTGTGCATGTGCGTGCATGCATGTTTTTGTGCATGTAAGTTTTTCTGCCTGCTGCCCCAGACAAAGCCGTCTCTGTGTCATTTGGTTAGCAGCTTCCCTGAAATGACTCTAATGCCCCTGAAGTGTTCAGGCATCATAAAATCCTCATATCACAGATGGACTGATTTTTGAGGCAAGAGGAGATCTTTGGGTGTGCAAAACTCTTTCTGGGTCTAATTCAGATGGGCAGTCAAAACAACTAGGCTTATCAATAATACTGGATTATTAAAAAATTGTTTAGCCTCTATAATGACAGCTAGGTATCCCCCATATTGCTTCCTCTTATCGGATGTTGCTGACTGAAAGCATTCCTCGTTTTGCCCCTTGTTTTCTAGCATACATTTTGACAATAACTTCCCCTTATCATTCGCTTAGCCTGCCACCGAATTCTTCTGCAGTCCTTTTGCGGGGACTCATCCATGAGGATACTTACTTGCATCTTTACTGCTTTTAAATTTCAGCTTTCCCTTTTACTCTGCTCTATTTCCATATGTCATTTTCCTTTTCTGCCTGTCTGGGAGTTGCTGTACCTAACTCTGTAAAGCATTATCTCTCCATCTCTCTAAAGTGTTTTGTGGTACTTTGTGTGAAGGATGGCATATAAAAATAAATTGTATTGCACTGTATTTTTGGACTGGCATCTAATCTTTACCGAGCTCATTCAGCCTATTTCTGAAAAACATTGGATCTTAAAGACTCTTCTGATCCAATGAATCTTGATGACTTTTCTGATCCTAGAAAAAGACTCCCTAATTTTCAAGTCATCTCCTGACACTAACACAGAGATAGGAGTCAGGAGAGTAGCTTGAAAAATAGGGTTTGGCAGAAAAATATTCCTGGAACTCTTCCTTGTCTATCGTGTGTCTTAACCTCACCTCTGCCCTCCACCCCCCATTTTACTTGCAAATGCCCACCAGTACGAGTGCTGGGTCTGGGGGTGGGGGAGCGGAAAGCAGGCTGATGGCGTACTGCACTTGTAGCGAAACAATCCAACAGCTTGCTTATGCATCTATTTGGCTTAGGATGGAAAATTAGAACAGCTTTAATCTGCTAGCAGCATCAAGCAGGGAAGCACTCCCTAGAGTGAAAGCGTTAGGAGTAGCACAGCAGGGGCTGATGAGAGACAGCCTGCCGTGGTGTCACAGCAAGGCAGTTGCACTTGATGCACAAAAAGCTGGGGTGCTGAGGAGGATCCAGGTGACCTGACTGCGGAATGTTGAGGGAAGAATAAACCCTTGTATTGGGCTTTTCTGCAATAAGAAAATGCTTCCAAAGACATGCTCCCATATTACGGCCTTTGCTTGCCGCTCCCCACCTTTTATAGCCTGACACAAAAATTTTGTCCCTGCCTTATCAACCACAATGTGCACATGCCCTCCAGCCCTGACGTGGGGGCCCATTTGCTTCAGTTTCTGCATAGGTACAGCCATGACTGCATGAGGAGTGGCCAGGATTTGTCCTCAGACCAGAAAATGTAGTGAGCAGCAACTGTAAATTTGCATTTGTTATGCAAAGCACAGATAGGTTTGCTTTCTACTAAATAACTCTGTTCATAATAATGAAAGTGCAAGCCCTGAGCTACTAAGGGAAAATGTATGGTGTGGAGACCTTCCTTGCTTGCACTGAGACTCACTGAACTTTGCAGGACTGTCAAATTCTGGACATTTGAGGGGGAATATTTAGCTGATTGCTTTCTGTAAAAGAGGCAGATTTGAGGAATGCAATGTCCTGGAAGGTCTTCCTGCATAATCTACTTGTTGCATTTGTTCTTTGGCACACAGAGAATGATTACGTATGCTGTCCACTATAGCCAGAATATATTATTTACTCTGCCTTGTGTTCATAGATGGTCTTCTGCAGCCTACTTAAAACCTCTGTTCCCCTTGGAAATACGGGGATATTACCAATGATCAGAGTCCTGCCAGTCTGCATTGCTTTGTGTGGATGTGAAAAGCAGCACAAATGCTTCCTAATAATTTTACATTCCTGTGAACATCAGACCTGGAAACCAGCTTACACACAGTGTGCAGCAACACCCAGTTTACCTTGTCCAACCTTACAAAGGACTTGCATGACCCATTTCTTCTTGGAAGTTGTCCAAAATTGTGCTGTTGTTTCTTAGTCTCTTTTTTCCTCACTTCAGAGGTGCTGACAGCTGTTTCCTCCTCAGCTAGTTATTTGAAACTGAATTTGAAAGTGCAAAGACTAAAGCCTTTCTCTACAAAATGCACCTACAAGGTCTCTGATGACAAATAGTGCTTCATCATTCATGTGAAGCTCTGAGGGTGAGCTGGAAGGTGGGGAGTTTGCTGTCCATATGCTGGAAACATGAGGTGCTTTCTGGTACTTGTATGTGCCAGCAAGCACCACACTAGTGTGTAGTGAAGGGTGTGTGTGTACGTGGGTAAATGGGGAACGCAGGTTATGCCACTTTCTTCAAAAACTCCTGGGGTCTAATTGCTTGAAAGTGTTAGAAAGAGTCTGGAGATGTTCTTGTTTCTCAGGAGAGACAACATGGCTTGGCTGGGCTTGGCATAAACCTGTGCAAAGTTATTTTAGTATACTGTACTGTCAAACTGTCAATAGCAGTAGAAAAGCATCTCTGGTATAAAATGGACTTAATGCAGGATATACTGTGTGGTGTGGAGGCAGGCTCAGCATGCTCAAAAGTGGTTATATGAGCTCAAGAGCTGAAAGGCTTCTCTATAAAGCCATGGCCACTGCTGTACACAGGAGCATGCTGGAGCAGGACAAAAGGCTGGAGCACTTGAAAATGAAAGCGGAGGCAGTTCTCTTTCACGTAGTTTGTACAGATTAGTTCTAGGAAAAAGCAGATAGCCCTAACTTGACTGCTTCTGGTGACTAGATGGGTGATAGGAGGAGAAACTATGATGAGGCTAGCATCCAGCAGTGGCATGTTGGTCCCAAGTGTTCATGAATACATTCACAAACGCACTTCACCATCTTTCAGACACATTGTCATCATGCTTTCAGTGAAATATCTGCAACTCCATTCCAGTCATCAAAATAATGTCACTTAATAAAGATGTGTTTTTAAATATTTTAACAGCTCATGTGCAGTATTTCTAAAGATTAATGACACAGAAGACACAGTTCATCCTCATCCACTGCACTGAAGTGAGTAAATAATACTCTTCACTAACACACAATGTAAAATCATCTAGAAATGCAGAACATCATGGTTGCTTTATGTAAGATTTTTCTGACTAGTTTTAGTATTGTGGGTTAAACATAAAACTGAAGAGCTCTTGCTTTGTTTTTTTTCCAGTTCCCAAAACCATAGTGGTAACTCTTTCTTACCTCATTTCCAAGGGCATGCAAGTGCAGGTGCTGGAGTTCTACATCATAATGATATTAAACTAATATTCAATTAGTACCATCAGGAAAATGTTGGGGTTTTTTGAATTTGAACAGATACGATGACCTTACCCACTGAGAAATTGTATTGCAATAGTAAACTTCTGCTTTAACAATGTTTATACAACCTTCCTCCTCCCATCAATTAATTTTACCAGGCTAAATTCTAAGAAGACCTAACTCTCACCAGGCTTCCATATATAACCTTCTAAACTCTCTTCCTGAAAGTTCTTGCACTTCTGAATGGTCAAAACAAAGTAATTGGGATCATAATTTATGTGTTTATAATAACTATGAAGCATTTTTCTCCTTTTGTTTGCAATATCTTATCAACCTTATCAATCTTTTATGTTATCTTTTATCGGTACTGCATTTACATGCTTATAAGTTTCAGATTTTAAATTAATAAAGGTTGTAAAAACAAACCACCAAGTGATATATCAAAAAGCAGTTAAGACTTTCTGTAAAAGTTTAACCTTGTGAAATCAATTAGGCCCAGCTCCTCAAATACATTTTCTACCCAACAGCTAGTGATGCTAATAGGAAGACTTGTATCCACCTTCAGAATCTGATCCTGATTCTCTGAAGTCAGTGGAAAAACTCCTGTTGATGCCAGTGAGCTGTGGTTCAGGCTGTCATTGCTGGAGAGTAATAAATCCACCCGAGCAGATGTGTCTGAATCAGGAGACCAAGCATCCATAAGGACTTCTCCATCTGGTTCTCCATGGTAGATATTCCTTCATCTTGTCTCTTTTGCACAAGGAACATCAGTGGTATCCATGGCTGTCACGTTGTACTTTGTTTTACGATCCCTCTGTAGAGTGGCTCATATGCTAAAGCCAGACTGAAACTAAACACATGTTTTTGACTTCACTCAGCTATGTGAGAGTGTGAATCCTCAATCAGGAAACACCTTCAACACTGTTATTGAGTAATTAATCTATAATTCATAGTGCAACTGGCAAGCAAACAGGTTTAACAAAGGAATTTGCAGTAACATGTCCAGAAAACAGTGAATGATTTATTATTTTATTCATAGTTGAAAGCAAATAATCTTTGACCTGACGGTAAGTTACATAGTTGGAATAGGAGCCACTTTTGAACTAAAGAAACCTTATCATTTTCATCCAGTCAAGAGCCCAAACTTACATCAGAAAATAATTAAAGAAATACCACAGGCTGCAGCCAATTTGGTTGAGGATGAACTGGTGCTGTATGATTTATTATTGGCTAGAGTACTGTTATCTCTCGAGCTGTTGTAATGGTTATTATTATTGACTTTACCCTTCGAAAGAAGTAAAACTTTAGCTCCAGAAGTCTAGAGTGGAAGCTGACCATCTGAACCCTCTTTGGAAAAGGTCAGAGTGAAACAATTTTCCCAGTTTCTAGGTGTATCTGTTATGCCTGTGAGTCTTTCTACTATCTCTAGGCCTGTCTATGCCACAGGGAGGAGCATGGTTTGCCTGGTGGATTAGTGAATAGAACAGGACTGTGTATATACTGATTATAACCGTCTGAGAGGACCTACACCTGATCATGTTCAGGCTGCCCAGTGTATGTAACAGTTAACAACAAGGTGCTCCTTCTGGTTAAGCCATTCCTCTGAATATATGCAGTGTCCTTGGAACTAAGATTGTGGCAATGTTAAATGGGAAATGTACAAAAATAATGTAAACATTCATTTATTTCTCATTGGCAGGTCTCATGTCAGTCTTTGCCTCCCCTTCTCAGGCCAAAAAGTGCTGGTGGAGATGAAACATGTGAACTAGACAAAGTCCTGAAAACACTGGCCAAGCAACCCACGTCCTTAAGACGAAGGAGTCACTCAGGTTTGTGTGCATCTGCACACAACATGGGACTTGGGATATTTAGCTGGGTTTTTACACACAACATTTACTCTGGTTGTCACTGAATATGAGACAAAGAGGGTGCTGGTCCTACTCAAACAGGCTGTAGAAGGGTGACTAACAGGTTTTCTGGATCACAGTTAATCAGTAGCTGGGTTGGTAAACATTTCCTGTATTTACTTTAGATCTCATACTGGTATACTGATCTACATTTAGCTTTGAATTTTTGGTCCTTAAGGTTGTGGAATTATTCCAATTTTTCCCACTTTCTTAGCTCATATGTTGAGTAGGGCCGTGCAAGACCACTTGTTTTTACGAGATTTTCTCATTGTATCAAATACTAGACACCAAATAGAGAAGTGGTAAATCTGCTAGGCCTGTCCAGCAGTCATTTAAGATCATTATGGTTTCCATGTTCCTTTGACACCAGCACAGTGGAAACCGTCATGAAAAGAGACCTGACTTACAGACAAGTTCTTCAGTGATCAACTAGCTGAATGTTCAAAGTGGATCTGCTGAATCTGAGACAGGAAGGAAGGAACACAGAAGGACAAAGAAGAAGATATTTCTATTTTTGTTCACCAGTGTTTCCTCTGTGCAAAATACATATTGTGCATTTTCCTCTCAGAATAGAAGAAAGGTTTATTTTGACTGTGAGGACCTTGCTGCACTTACTGGCTAATATATACATGGCAATTACCACTAAGAAAGCTCCCCCAGTGTTAAGAACCCCAACCAAGCTTTTAATTTACATAAACTGGTGGCCTCCAAAAACTGCCCTCAGTCAATACTGTTGATGTAAACTTCTTTACAGCTCAAAGTTCGGGGACCTTTTTCAGCCTCCTTGTGTGACTTGCGATGCTGCAGAGCAGAAATGGGAATTTGGCCATCACCTGGGTTTCGTTTCACAATCTCTATATCCCAGCACAAGTAGTCTCAACAAAGAAATCCATTAGGAATTCATGGCCTATAGAGCTTGACTGTTCAACTGACAACATTTATCATGAGCTCTTTGCAAAATCATATGAGATTTCATAACAGGTGTCCACTTCGCACAGGTCATCACCACTGTGGCCTGTGTCAAAATCCATTATACAGTAGCTGAAAGCTATACATACGTGTTGCCAGCTACCTCCTTTTGCAATGTGTGGTGGAATGCAATAAGAGATAAGCAAGAGACAAAAAGTTTAGACCTAAACTTTCTTCTGGTTCTGAATTTCTCCCCAAAGTTGAAAATGAGTTGGCAGCACTGAAGGCAGAGTTCTCTTTTCAGTCAACTTTCAGCTGTGATATAAAGAGGAAAAAAAAAAAAAAAAGAGTACTATGAGCATAGGGTTTAAGTAAAAATCCAACACATTATATTATTGTTTAGTGGCCACTTTTAAACAAAACATAACCATATAAAATTCCACTCATTCTTTCTGAATTTTGTTCTAGTCTTGTCAGGTTGGGCTGTTTTGATGTGTAATGAGTCTCTTATCTGACATTTCCTATTGTCCCTAATGGTTGTAAAATCATTACTCCTGAGAAAACAAAGTTTACATGTTGATAAGTGGTGAAGGAAGGAATAGGGCTGTGATGAGAAACTGCAGCTACTCTTCTCACTTCTCTCTCATGCTCTGACTCTAACAGGAATAATTCACATTCTTGCAATTTAGAGAAAAGTTTCTAAGTCCTCTATTTGGGAACATATTTCAGTTTCTCCTGGGAGCTGAAAGCAGTTTGCCGTGCAATGCTTCAGACTCTCACAGTGACTGATTTTCTGCTTCCTTCTCTTGGGGTAGAATCAATGATGGTGGGGTAGGTTCCAAAAAATTTATTGGAATAGGAAAAAAAAAAAAGACAAAAATAGTTGAACCCATTTAATAGCTGTGATATCGTTTTACTGGCTTCCCCTCACTGCAGGGCATATGTCAGTGGTTGATTTTGTGCTTGGAGCCCCAAAGGAAGGGTCTGTAAAGGCTTTTTCCATCCCAGTATCAAAAAGGGCACCCCAGAGACAGCTGTCCCTGATGTGATTAACCACTGAAATGGTACTTGCAAACAGGGTGATGAAAACCTCTGAGGTCCGCTGTAAAGTGACGAGGCTCAAAGTCACCTTCAAACAGGGGAAAAAAGTATTCCTAGAATTGGGAAAAAAAATGTGAATTATTTATATGAAAGGTAATCCCATAATATTTTAAAAATAATATTGGAAATCATCCTTATTGCATTGAGCAGCTTCTTAAAAACTGGATGGTCTAAAATGGTTTAGCTTAAAATAAGCATGTAAACAGTGCTTGGGATCTGCAGAAAGGAACATTAATTCATTTGTTTCAGGTTTTTATTGCACACACGTATTTGCTTTGTGTTGACTATGCAAGGAAATTATCTGCTAAATTAGCAAACAATCCTTGCTCTGTCAGATCCAGTTTTTACATCTTAACTTGCAGCAATGTTCTTTCCCAATCGGACCTGCATCAGCTCCTATTATCACAAAAGCGAAGGAAATACATTTTGGAATATACCATGTCATTTAAACGACTTTGGTTTTCTCTGACCAATGGAATCCTGAAGTGAAAGTCTACTCCACACTAAATCAGAGCTCTACACCTTTGAGAGCTTCAGATTAATCTAATTATTATGGTATTGTATGGAAGAAGAGAGACACATCAAAATTTAGAGATAAGACAAAACACCTCTTTTAATTCTTAAGTTTAAGGAAAAGTTAGTTTTGGTGATCTTTAGTGTAAAACTCTGAGTACCACCAAAAATATTTCTATCCATTTTTTCACATTATATGAGGGGCAATGAGCAGTTTCCATTATTCTACCTCAGAGGTCTTGCACAGCAAAAGCTTTCTTCTTTAAAAACATGTCTCAGCTTGAATATTAATTTGGAAAACAAATACTATTGGTGGGTCTACCCAAATAGCTTTTGGGTCTACCCAAATGCCAGTGAACCTAGCATTAAGCACAAACTCATTTTCGAAATTCAAGTTATGCACCTCACAAACAAAAGAGGTTACAAAAATCCCAAGAGAAACACTACAGTGCAGGAACAAACCCTGGCACCCCATCAGAAGAGCTCGGGCAGGGGCACGCTGACTGTCAACCTACCGGCAGAAGCACCTTTACAGTGTGCAGTTCCTCCTACCGTGGGAAGAAAAAACCATTATTTTCTGTACTTGGAGCAGGCAGAAGCAGTCACTTTCAATAGCTACTGTTCCTCAGCGTTGGTGAGCAAAAAAGGAAGAGAATAACCAAAAATAGCACCTTCTCTGAGAGCACGCAGGATTTGATTTTCCAACTGCATACTATATCGACGCTGCTCACCAGACTGGCAGCTGGCTGGCAGGCAGCAGCTTCCGGGAAAGGTGAAGCGGTACTCCCTGGAAAATTAAATAACTGCTAGGGACCTACACATCCCACAATGCTGGTTTCCGAAGTGTGAGGTGGGGAGTGGAGGGAGTACTGTGGTGCAGGGCTGGATAGCCTCAGGGACATCTGCACGGGAAGGGAAGGAGATGTGGAGCTGGGGTAGGATCATGTAGGTGCTGCTCTGAAGTCTTGCAGCTTTTAGAGCACTACAGTTCCACCGCTCCACCTCCCGAACTATTTCACGTTTCAAGCATCTTCCCACCATAAATGTATTATTTTTTAAAGCAAAACTCAGTCACAACAAATAACTGCATTAAACTTCTACGTACTTTTCGGGAGAATGAGAAGTGCAAAGGGTTTAAGAGAGAGAAGTGGCAACATCTTCCTTTTTGTTTGTGATTTAATTCAGTGTAATGGGTCTGTTTCCAAGATTTATACCAACCTCTGGTTTAAAGTGGAAAATGGTGCCAATTTCCCAAATTCAGTGTTAAAATGATCCTGAAATTAATAAACCTGTGATGCTGATGAAGTGTTACAGACTTGTGTTAGACAGAATCTGACCTGCTTTTATTTCACACTGCTGTGTTTTCATACCTGTGTAGGGGTCAGCTCTTGACATGAAACTCTGGACTCGGGCAGTATAGGTAAAAATTGTGAGAGGAGATTTTAGATTTCAGGGCAAAAAAGAAGCAGAGAGACATATGACAGCCATATGAAAAACACAGTCGTTTTGTCTTTGCTTGAGAATTCCCAATGAAAAGATGAAATTGCACTTGGATAAAAAGAAAAAAAAAAAGTCAAGAAGGATTTGGCCTTGGTTCTTAGAAAATCTGCCCTTAATTTAGCCAAGAATAAGGATGCTTCCATTCTAAGTGGATGGGGTATGGCAAATTCGCTAGTGTGAGAAGAAGCTTGTATAACATTTTAGCTACTGGGCAATATATTCTCTGTTAAAAAAAAAAAAATATCTTACAATGCCTCCTTAAGTGCAAACAGAGGTAGCCAGCAGACAGTGTACAACATGTGTAACTCTGGGCACTGAGAACTTTGCGAGTCTGCCAAAAACTCATCTCATTAGTGCGCTTTGCAGCTGTAGAACAACCGTTTGGCTGAAATGATGTAGACTGAATATAAAACCATGTCCTGGAGGTGAAAAGCCCAGTGGAGGGAGTATGCTGGAACACCATGCACCAGAATGATGTTCTAGGAATTCCCTGGTCAGGGTACGAAAATTCATCTGCACATCTTGATACCCAGCTTTGACAGGAAAAGGTATATTCTCTGCAGCAAGATCTTTCTTTGCAGCTAGCTCAATCCTGGAACGGTAAGGCTGGAGCAGTACATCTTTTATACATAACGCTCACAGACCTGATATACTTGCGTCAGGAAGGAAATTAAGACAGCTGCCTGTCCCGTAGGAGCACAAATTAAATGCTGAAGCCCAATACATTGATGCAATGTTTTATACACCTCCAAAACACAAAAGCTGTCAAGTCACAATTTTGGTGGGTTTTGAATTGTTTCTTATACACTGTCAGGGTTTCATGCACCGTTCTTTACATTTAAAGAAAGCAACACAGACTGATTTCTGACATGCACCCTCCTATCACATCTATCAGTGCAGTACAGTGAGTGTTAAATGAATGTCACCACAGAGCCTCTCTCTCTCTCTCTCTCAAGTTTTAAATTTCCCTTGCTAGTCTAAAACTTAATGAAAGCCCTGGAGTATACAATAGCATTTTGAAAACAGGAATTTGTGACTGCTGTGAATCATCACTCACAGCAGGGACCCAGAAATGTGAATTGTGGGAGGAACAGGCTCAGTCCCCCTCTCTTTTTTACTGGGAATTTATTACAGGCGTGTCATTATTTACAATGCACCATTCACATCCTCTAAAGAGCCAATAAACTGGCTGCTGAATATGCATTTTGCTGTGTGGTGAACACAGATGTTTCCAGCTAATATCCATTTCATTTAATTTCTTTTCTTTAAAAAAAAAAAAAACAACACACAACTATCTTGCTATTTCTGTAGCAGCTGGGTAACTATTTGCCAGTCTTTGGTTTGGGAATCACTCATATTTATTATAGTTGGTGCCATTTGTGTTGCTAAAAGTGAAGGTCTGTCCATATCACCATTCTCTGACTGTATTTGCAAGGGTACCAAATGCAGTTGCTAAAATTCTCTTACAGTTTAAAGAAAAGTCCACTTGAGGATTCAGCACAGGTTCAAATTTCACCAGTGATATGTGGCAAAAATAATGTCAGATGTTTTCATGTTACAAGAGCACATCAGAAACCACTGCTGTTTGAGGGGGATTTGTTTTGGTTTTGCATTCCTGTGAGTAAAATATATTGTTGATTCACCACTGACAGGTTGGTGGCCATTAATTTACAGTCCCTTCATGTATAGTAAGAGAAGGCATAGAGAATGATGGTGAACTGCAAAAGGTTTGGAAGTTCAACTCAGATAATCATTCCCAACTTTAGATACTTATCTCTGCTAGTACTGTCCCCTGGGAATGCAAAACTGGTCTGCCATTTCTGTGAAAAAAGGCTCTCCTGAGATTTTAGTTTCCTGCATCTTGTCTAGCTGGAATCTGAAAGTTCAAAGGTAACTAATAAATACATTTCTGATTATCATCATCATTATTATTCATAGCCCGATCACATTTTTTTTTAAAACCCTCACAAGAGCTGCGGTTTCACAGAGTTTGAATACGGATAATGGCTGAGGAGGTGGGAACGAGGGGCTCGCGTTTTATCCAAATCAGATTGTTCAAACTAGATTGCTATTCTATAAATTCCTCCCCTCCTTGTGGCGTGGAAAGCAGTGTTATTGGGAATCACCAGATGGCTGGTTACAGATGGTGTTATACATTCTATCTTCAATTAGCTCTTGAAGAAGTGCTTATTGTTAGCTGTGGTGCAGTTCTTCCTCCACACGAAAATACTACCCACTAAGACCTGCCCTGCCTGAACCTCTCCGATGATCAAAGTGCTTTAAGACGTGAGGGTGTGAGAAAGACTTCTTGAAAGTGCTCCCATGGGAGGGCACTGAAAACCCAATGAGAGTGGATAACCTGAAGCTTCTCCCTGAATTTTTACTTGCTACCTGCAGGTTGTATCCCATCAAGGAAGGAAAATGTTATTTGGGACTGGATGATGGGAGGTGGGGCAGATTACAAAAAAAATGGAAAACAGCATAGCAGCCCTTGCAAGGTGACAAAGTGTATCAGGCTTTGCTCTCCCACCCCCGTCTTCCCCCTCCGTTTGCCCGATGACCGCTGTCCCCTGACAGAGGCTGTGTGTCACTGCCGTGAGGTTGGGGAAGAGGCAGGAAGACTGGAAACCTCAAGCAGTATGTTCACACTTCTGACTCACAGGAACGACTTCTGAATGAGTTAAGATGAGGCAATTCTGATCAGAACAGCATGCTTGGAGACACCATCGGCATGCCAAAGAAAGGAACCTGCAGCACACACATTATTGTTGTAGGAAGATGCGGTTGGAGTATAAATGGCAAATTTCTCCTTGTAAAGAGCTGGAGTTATATTATTTTCTTTGTGGGACCTTTTTCTCATTTTTTTCAGGGGTCCTTGCATTTGTAAAACCCCAAACCAGGAGTGTCCTTATATTTCCATGTAGACTTATGTATGAAAGAGGTAAGTGTGGAAGGGACCAAAGTTAACTATTATACTGGACCAGGTTCTTACCTACTCTATGACTACTAAAAGCATCAACCCCTGTTGTGGCAGAGTGGTTACAAAGTGCACATCAGAGAAGAATTAGGTCTTTTGCATCTGGAAAAGTAGCTTGCAATACATATTAAACTCGTACATATTTTCCAATGAAAGAAAAAATTACTTGTTTTTTATCAGTGCTAAATAATCAAAGGAATACTTAGGGTTATCAGATAGACTCTAAAAAGGCCAGTTCCCCCTTTAAATAGAGGTCAGGAATTAGCCATTGTCACTGAGAATTGGGCCACACACCAATGCCTTTTAAAGTCTGAGAGCAGTAGAAAGGTGAATGCAAGGCTTGGTCTCTTATGCTGCAGTACACACTGCGTGATCAGACTTCCATGTCTGTGTGGAGGGTCCTTTCTGACCTGGGACTGGGCTCCCTCTCACACACTGAGCTGGCAATGTGTGCCTGAACCTTCAAAGCTATTCGAGTCCATAGGGTCTTTAAAAACTTTAAAAAATGTTCATAATTATGGACTTCAATAACAGTAAATAACCAGGTGTGGAAATTATATGCTACCCGTGCAGAACAATCCTTAAATATGTATTTAAATGACAATAAAAGTTTTACAAGTCCTCCCAGGGATTGTATAATCAAGTTTAATAGTTTCCACCACCCTGGAGGCCCATCATGGGAGCAGATACAGCTGGTTTCCCTTTGGTTCCCCAGGGCAGAGGGCTGAAAGGGGCATTGACCACCACCTACCAGCAAGTACCGGTTTGGGTGGTGCAGGTGTGGGGGCCACCAGTCAGCTCTCTGGGGTTTGTGCTATGGTGAAGGGGCTCCTGGAGGTCCTTCATGGAAGGGAAGTACAGTATTTGGGTGAAAGCTGAGAAGTCTATAGTAAGCATATACCAAAGTTGCTGGAAAAAAAAGTAACGGGACCTTCTCTCCTGCTCATTGGTCTCATCATACGAGGAGAGGATCTTGGAGCCAGTAAAATGAAGAGCAGGTTTTTAAACTCCATTCCTTCATTAAACAAGACATGCTACCTTTCCCTTCTCGTTTCTTTGTTCTTGAATTTCAGTCTGTTTTCTGAGACTTCAGAGCGATCTTCTCAACCTTTGCAAGCTCTAAGGTTTTTCCTCTCAGACTTTAACCATATTTGAAATTAGTCCTAGCCTCACAGTCAAACTTGCTATGTTCAGAAAGAAACCTGTGATTTGGGGATTTTTTGGATCTTCCTTCAAGCAAGCAAACACTTTGTTGCTTTCCCCTTGGTCATACTTGGCCATGTCATACCTTCTTTCCATCTACTCTTTTCCCTCCAGTATCCTCCCTCAAATGTGCAGACTTTAACCATATTTGAAATTAGTCCTAGCCTCACAGTCAAACTTGCTATGTTCAGAAAGAAACCTGTGATTTGGGGATTTTTTGGATCTTCCTTCAAGCAAGCAAACACTTTGTTGCTTTCCCCTTGGTCATACTTGGCCATGTCATACCTTCTTTCCATCTACTCTTTTCCCTCCAGTATCCTCCCTCAAATGTGCCATTTTCTTCTTTCCTCTCCACATTATTCATGAACAAGGGTCTTGCAGAGACATATGCATACAGGAAACCAGTGAAAAGAGCAGGATTTGAGGTTCAGTAGAATCAGAGAAGTTAACAATGGATAATATGAAAAAGGGGACAAAGTTGGCAAATCTTTCTATATGACTAAGTCAGCAAAACCATGGAGGCTACTTTTATAGTAACCCCATGCTCAATTCTGTTCTTGGTGGCATACATTTTGTCTGTTTTCTATCCTCATTTTACTGTGGTGCGGTGTTATTGTGTACAGCACTGCCCTGCACAAAGTCTCCATCCATCTCCCCCATGATGAACAAATATCAAAAAAGGAGAGAGGAAACTAGCACAAAGGAAGCAAGTTATGGTAGCAGAAGTTACTGTATTTGTTCCTATTTTGCAAGGCTTTCCTACTTTTTATTTTTATTTAATCAAAAATCTAAGTAGAAATTATAAATATAAAGTTGGTAAAACTGTTCCTTTTAGGCAACTGCCTAAAGGCCTTATCCAAGCCCACTGAAATCAATGTAAATATTTCCATTAACTTCAGCGGACTTTGGGACAGTTTTAAATATGTATTCATATAGGAGACAACTGCTCTTTCAGGTAGTTAATACATATTTCACAATCTTCCTTGAGGGCTTTTCCAACCAAAACAATGAAAGAGAATAAAAAATTTTAAATAAGATTAAGGTTAGATGCACTGCACTTTCAGTACCACTCTGTAATTCAAAGGTTGCTATCTACGCTCTGGGCACAGTCCCTTCCTTTGTGTAATGGGTGAGAGACATGAAGGGTTGATTTAGCACCCGTTTTAACTCTGAATTTCTTGTTCTCTTTATTTGCCCTTGTCCTGGTTTCATCTGTGATAGAGTTAATTTTCTTCCTAGTAGCTGGTCAAGTGCTGTGTTTTGGATTTGGGATGAGAATAGTGTTGATAACACACTGATGTTTTAATTATTGCTAAACAGTGCTTATCCTAAGTCAAGGGCTTTTCCACTTCTCATACAGCCCTGCCAGAGAGAAGGCTGGGGGTGCACAAGAAGCTGGGAGGGAACACAGCCAGGAGAGCTGATCCAAACTGGCCAAAAGGATATTCCACACCATATGATGTCATGCTGAACATACAAACTGGGAGGAGTTGGTTGAGGGGTGACTAGGCATTGTTGAGCGGGTGATGAGCAATTGCATTGTGCATCATGTGTATGTTATTCGTCTTATTCTGATTCTAATTCTAATTCTTATTCACCCTTTGTTTCCTGTCCTATTAAAATGGTTTCCTCTCAACCCACAATTTTTACTTTTTTACCAATTCTCTCCCCCATCCCACTGGAGAAGGGGAGTAAGTGAATGGCTGTGTGGTGTTTATCTACCTGTCAGGTTAAATCACAACATCCCTTCAATCTTTATCTTGTTTACTGATACATATTTATATAGGATATACATGTGTATAGGGCTTATGTGGTATGTAGAATATGGTGGAAGATCACATTTCACTTTTCAGCTCTTGACCTGTCAGTGAATGAAATAAAAATTAAAATACATTGGCATTCTCTTCAAAGGAAAGGGTTGTTTTTCTCCATAGATCTTCATTATATCACATTGGATTATATTGTTCTATACAATTAGAGAGTGCCAACAACACTTCCTACGAATGAGCCCTGGCTCATTTCATTCCCTGGGGCCAGCAATGTTTAATAAGTCCAAAGCACACAGTTTAACTAGTACCCTCCAGCTTGTGCACTGTAGTATTGCCAATAATTTATAAGAAGGGGGTAGGAGAATGCATGTGTGGGGTGTGTGCATGTATTGTGTATGCCACAGTAGGAGCATGTTCCAGGTAGACAGAGGTCGTCCAGCGCAATACACTGGGGCTGCACTTAACTCAGCATCTCCCTGAAGCAGAACCAGGCTCAAACCCTAATTAAACTGAGGGTGTGAATCCCTGGAGGGCAGTGATAGAAGGGTCTGTGTACTAATCCAGCCTGTGCTGACTAACAGCAGCACTGCACGATCACTGCTGTATGAATATATTCTTCTGGCAGCTGCATGCAAACGGCAGTCTTTGTGATTCTGATGACTTTTCATTTTTATGACACTGTGTTTTAGCTTCAGGTGCGAATGTGAGACTCCCAGTTAAGTGGCTGTTCTGATTATTTTAAGTAGTCACTAATCAAAATGCTGAGCAGAGGGGGCTGGGGAAGAAGGGGGAAAAGGATGGAGGTAAGAGATGTGAAGGAATGTGTGAGGGTTAGAAGAGGAGGGAGGAGGGCTTTGCATCTGATTTTCCTAAGCAGGGCAATTTCTTAGTGAGGAAGGTGAGCCTGTCACTACTTGGCCCCTGTCTGCTGCAAGTACTTTAACTTCTCAGCAAAGCAGATGATGGTTATAGGGAAGGGGAAATGACTGGAAGGTTTCTAGCAGCAACAGCAGAAGCAACATCAGAGGAATACATTGTGAAAAATCAGTTTTAATAAAGCCCCAGCTCTGACCTTGGAAACATAAGTATTTATATTATTGACTTCTGTATGAGGTTATTTGTTAAAAAAAAAGAAAAAGGATAAAAAGAAAGAAAGAAAAGAAAGTCTTTCTGCTCTTGTCTTGAGACCTGAGGAAAAAATAACTAAAATTAGAGAAACTGGAGATATAAACGCAGTGAGTAGAATAAAGCAAAATACCTCTGGGGTGTTCATCTGCCATAGTAGTCATTTCATATCTCATCTGTTATATGAATGTGATAGCTCCTTCCCTTTTTGATAGGATCATTATGTAGACTCCACAGATTCAATTCCATTTACAAGTCAATGGTGTGAGATTTTATGACAATTCTTTTTACTGGGTTGATTCTGGATGATCTTCCTCCACCAAAAAAAAAAAAAAAAAAAAAAAGTAAAAATAAGAAAAAGTGGTCAGTGTGATTTTGGTGCTTGCATGAGTGTTTTGAATGTACCAAGCATTTTTATGACAGATCTAATACTGCTGTCCTATTGCAAATATACCCAGATGTTCTTAAGCCCTGACATTAATGCTGCCAACTTTTAAAAGGGTATATGATGAAAGAAGATCCATCGCTCTTGCAGCTGCATGGAGGAATCAATTGCTCTGGGGAAAAGGGGTAACTTGTTTCCACTGAACTTGTAGGTCACACCATCATACAGATGACTTCCTTGACCATGCCCAGAATGCCCCGTTCCCTTGCCCTTCCCTCAGCCCTCCATAATGCCAGCTCCATCCTGGAGCTCCACAGAGCTCATGAAGTGGTGGTGGCTGTAGCTCCAAGTTTGACAGAAGAAGGAGTGCTCTTTACTGAATTTCTGCTGTGCCTACAACAGCTGGTCTTGGTTCTGATGTAGGCTAATAAATATGTGCGTGGAAGTCCTATGCTATAGAAGGCGTGTGTATCAGGGTACAGTGTCCATATGCACACATTCTGTTGGATGGGTTTAATTTTGCCTTTTCCTCACTGCAAACAAGAAGGAGTGGGTGAAACACCTTTGGGATAAATGATGAGATAATGAAATCCCATACCTTGTGTTATGTAAGTAGAAGAGCTGAACTCTTGAAGGATTGTGACAGTGAACGTTGTTGTGCTGGTTTTAGTCAGCTAGATATAGACACCTATCCTCTCCCAGAAGAGAAGGACTGACTGCAGAGCAAGGTATTCACCATTGAAAGGGAGGGAAAGGGCACTGAAGAAGCAAAGCAAGGGAAAAAAAAAATCAGTGATTCTTTAACCTTTAGTTGAAGCATTTGGTGGGATAAAAGGAGACTTGGAGACTTGTCCACACGCTAATTAATCTTTACAGAGTAACCGGATAAACCATTTCCTCCTGGTTCCTGGCTCAGCATGTCAGCTTGTGGCAAGACACTCTCAGGCAACAGGCTTTTCTGATTTTGAAGGGGAACCTAGATACATAATTTAGGGGTTTGGGTTCTGTCTTATTCACAAGGTGTGTAAAGGTGAAGCTGCACAAGGCTCAGCATTAGTCATCAGTGGATTGAACCCTAGAGACCACCTCAGCCACAAAAATTTATGAAGATGTCAAAGTTAGGAGACTCCAGTAACACCCCACAGACTTTTGACACATTTGGAGGGGGCTGAAACCCTTTACAACACTTCACCCAAACTACACTGCTTGCCACAGATCCTGCAGGACCCACTGCATGCCAGAGCTCCTCATGCCCCGATGAGATACAATAGCATAAAAGTGAACCTAGCAGCTGCTATTGATTAAGCCAAGTCATTACTTCCATGCGTATTCCCATGTGGATTTAACAGACATTTATGCCACATATAATGTTGGTCCTCCTGGGTTTGTGGCTGACCAGGGCACACATTTTACTTGAGCTCCTTCCCAGCCCCAAATCTCAGCGGACCTTCAGTCAGGCAGAATTCACACACACACAGCCATCCTTCGAGCTACAGGCAAAGGGGCGAATGACAGTGCCGTGACCATCTCCTTCCTCCTCTGACAGATTTCTGGACTATTTGAACTAGATTTTCCTTCCATGGCAAAAAATCAGAAGGGATGAACTAGCTTGTCATTTGTGCACTAGCCTTGTCTCTTTGGTGAAGCAGAGTTGCTTCATAAATCTAAGATATAAGTATGATAGAGGAATGATTTACTAATAGGAAGCCTTTTCCCCCTCCAAATTAACGTACACCAGAAAACCAGAAACTGCTGTAGAAAGAAAGGGACTGCAGGAAACCTACCAGACACCTCTAGGTACAAACATGAAGCAAATCTTACTGTGCTGCTTCTGCACAGAAGGCAAATACTTCAGTTTACCCTTTGATTATTCATGGTTGTGGCCCTGTTCCCTGAAAGGTTTCCCATATTGCTGTATCCGATTGATCGGCTGTTTCCATAGGGGTAGGGGA